>NW_018195947.1:0-416 GCF_001263595.1 Phalaenopsis equestris | reverse complement strand
AGGAGGAGGAGGAACCTGAGAGTAAGAGAGCCGTGTAATGAGTCTCCTCCATCTCTTATTTCTTTGGAGCATAGGAAGTGAGCTCCCTACCTTTCCCCTTGCAAAAGCTTGCACGGAATGGCAATCTACAGAGAGTTTTGATCCCCCGTCTCCATTTGCTGGAGAATTTCGTTTTAAAAAGATAAAGATTTGCAACTTCAGTAGGTTTCTGTAAAATGGCGCTTTCTTTCCCAACCATTTCAATTATTGCATTCTCCGCAACGCAACCTGTTTTCAATGAGGTGTGCGTCCTTCTCAAGCATCTTTTCTATCGCAAGCATGGCCCGGCTCTTCTATTATTTTAGTACAGTGCCAAAATAGTTCCCAGTAGTCCTCTGCTACTTTAAAATTAAATTCTCATAATTCTCAATGAATAT
>NW_018195946.1:0-416 GCF_001263595.1 Phalaenopsis equestris | reverse complement strand
TGGTATGTATGTAAATATTGCTAAAATTTTTCTTGCCGACTTGTTAGGAATAATCATGTTATCAAATAAAGAAAAAGGCAATTAGGATAGCACTTCCTTTCTCTTTCCACCTAGAACAAGAGTAACGGATAGCTTCCTAAAATAAAGATAAGGAATGCATGAAATTATTATTATTTTAATCCTAAGTGGAAACAAGCACCAAGATATGTATGCTAAAGAAATCAGTAGAAGCACTATGAAGATGATGAACTTATGACTTGTCCATAGTTCTTTTCAACCACCATGTGATATCCAGTCTTGAAAAAGAACAAGCTAAAAAGATTCAACTTGTCAATTGGGTTGAAATCCTAAAATTGAAATTTTGGTTTTTTTGGAGAAAATTTATTCTAAGCGGCGTCTCATTTATTCTCCGAGTT
>NW_018195945.1:0-416 GCF_001263595.1 Phalaenopsis equestris | reverse complement strand
AATTTGAACCATATTGGAACATTTGGGGGCTCCTTGCTGGGATCAAAACCAAGGGTCCACTTCATCAACTTCATATGAGTTCCATCTATTAATAGAGATTGTTTTGCAAAAACCCTTCCATAATCTTCCTCATTGGATAGTTTAATCAAAAGATGCCTCCCATCCATCAGTCCAAGCTTCCAAACACCAATAATCTTTAAATATTCAAAGAATTTTCTGACATAATCCATTTTAGGGTGTCCAAATTGAAATTTACCTATTAGAGAAAATTTTATGGAATCATTAAGCGACTGAATCTCCCCTGGAGTAAAGATGACAGTAGGTTCCCCTTCTTTTATTCCAAGAGGATTGACAAAGGGACAGAACCCTTCGCCAACAAATACATCATGAAGAGCTTGAGGAAATATTAAATGCTC
>NW_018195944.1:0-416 GCF_001263595.1 Phalaenopsis equestris | reverse complement strand
TTTTTTTTTTAAAGTGAAATACATCTTTCAATGCATACATTTTAATTGATTTATACAATTATGTATTTACATTTCTAATACCTTAACTTTACTATTTACTTCAATAATTTCCAAAATTTTACCTTAATATTAAAAAAATATCATTAATATTAATTTCTTTAAAAATAAAACGAACTTTTTCTTGCATAAGTTCTAAAGTGATCATCACACGTAAGTCTAGAAGTAAATATCAAAGTTTAGGTTCCAGATTTGTAAATACGTAAATCACACATTTATATTATAATTATGATATTAAAAATGCATCAGAAGCTAATAAGTTACTTACCATTAAGCAAGTTCCGGACTGAACATCACAGACAGGGTAATCTGCAGGGCAGCAGCTGTTGTGATCTTCACAGCAGGTGGCAGCTTCAGCA
>NW_018195943.1:0-416 GCF_001263595.1 Phalaenopsis equestris | reverse complement strand
AATGTATTCAATGGCAAAGAAGTAGGGAGATCAGACTGGGGAAGGGGGGAGAGGCTAGAGGCTGGGTTCATGGGAAGGAAAAGGGTACAGGTAGGGTTGGGTGTCATGGCAGCACGCATAAATGAGTAGGGGAGGAGATGGAGGGTAGCTTGCAGCTGTAAAACAGCCGGTAAAACAATTCTGACGGGGAAGGCAGCAGGTACGACTGTTGGATAAAGGGAAGGGGAAGCGGAGAAAGGAAGATATGCACCACTTCGGAACGAGTTATTACACACCTTCTCGCCATCGGATTCAGACCTAAGGGAAGAGCCCTAAGGGAAGAGGAACGCCAGCGGCTGTCCTAACAGAAATTTCAAAACAGAAAACTAAACCGTAACACAGAAAAAAAAAAAAGCCTGAGCAATAAATGATAACTA
>NW_018195942.1:0-416 GCF_001263595.1 Phalaenopsis equestris | reverse complement strand
TGGATTTTGAGCTCAAAATTAGGGCTGAGCAGTGGGGATCAAAGGCTGAAAATGGTTGAAATGAGCTTAAGGACACTGAAATTATGATTTGGAATGATCTTGGCAGAGTTTCCCCAAGGTTTGTGCACTTTTCTCCTTTGGCCGTGGAGTGGTGGCTTATTTATAGAGGAGGAAGGATGGCTCAATTAGGCTGGCCAGTGGTTGCAAAGGCTTGCTTAGGTAGAGGGAAGAAGAGCGCAAGCGACTAGTTGGATTGAGCTAGCTCAAGGACTTCCAATTTGGAGTCAACAAGCATCATCGCCCGTCAAGCAATGCCTCAATGCTCTATGCCCAAAACTCAAGATACAAATCAAGAGCTTGGCATTGTAGTGTCATTTATTATCGCCAAGATGCCATCATCCAAGTGCCACAATATT
>NW_018195941.1:0-416 GCF_001263595.1 Phalaenopsis equestris | reverse complement strand
CTTGTTCCACTTGATTCTGTAATAGGTGTATTGGAAAAGGAAGTAATTGATATGGTGGAGTTAGTCAAGAAAGTAGCAGAACTGAGAAGGTTTCTTCTGATGCGGCCGAATGTGTACATGGACGTTGGGAAGACTGAAATTTTCATGCTCAAGATCATATTTTATAACTTTTTTTTGTTCGTTTGTTTAGTGTAATAGAAATTGGACCTCTTGTTTTTGGTAAAACGCTGTTCGTTTGTTTGTTCAATTGTCGGTTTCATTAGAAATATGTTGTTTAAGGATTGAAGCAAAAAGAATCTAATGTTACCTTATCATCCAACTATCCATTGAATGTGCACACACAGCAGAAGATGATTGGGCGTTGTTTGGAAATATTGTGAGTTTAAGGAGAGGATGAACTCGTGGGCAAGATTTAT
>NW_018195940.1:0-416 GCF_001263595.1 Phalaenopsis equestris | reverse complement strand
AAAAAAAATTTGTAACTTGCGGTGCGATTGTGACAAATTGACCATTATTGTTTATACCCACTTCGCTGGATAAACGTGCCATCTGAAAAACTATTTATTTTGAATATCCTTTATTAGCTCAGTCGTAGAAACTCATAGCGAGCAACTGTTGGATGATGTAGGAGGCAATATATGTTTGCAGTGTCAGCAAGTGGGGATCAATGTATTTTTAGTTCAAAGGGTTGGAGGACCAGGGACTCTCACTATCACGCCGCTGCGCCCCTTCAATTTACTACGAACTATTCCATTAAGGTTGATCCTTTTGCTCTTTGCATCTTCGGGCAGCCCCTATCTTCTATGAGAACACGTGAGTGGTCTCCTTTGACGGCAATGGTTCTAAAGAGATTGGAGAAAAATGACCTATTGTTGTATTTTTT
>NW_018195939.1:0-416 GCF_001263595.1 Phalaenopsis equestris | reverse complement strand
TTTTTTTTATGTGATGTAAAAGATTTTGATTTTAAAAAGGTAAACAAGCAATACTTTAGTGTTTAGATAGATAAGTACTTAAGAATTGGGTAGTATGAATGTGAACTCTCCTATCCAAATTTTGCAAACCTTGAGATATTTACATCTCAAAAACTATATTGCAAGTTAGATATTAAATTGGACTAAATCATTTGAAATTATTTACGCCATTTTCACAATTTAAATATGATAGTTGAATATGATTTTAATATCAAAAATCGATGATGTTATTGTTATGTATACATAAAAAATATGGTTGAATGGATCTCGAGAAAATCCAATTGGTCTCGCTAATGAACACTAAAGGACATTGTGTTGGGATAGTCAAAATATGGAAACACCAAGCATCATTTTCTTCGGTTGGAAGTCTGAGTTAA
>NW_018195938.1:0-416 GCF_001263595.1 Phalaenopsis equestris | reverse complement strand
AGTTAACTTTATTATTAGTGATCTTTTACCATATGTATTGATAACTCAACAATAAAAGAAATTTATTCATGATTCAAATTTTTGCTTTTGGGATGACCCAACTTTGTACAAAAAAAGTAAAGATCAAGTTATTCGGAGATGTATACTTTATGAAAAAACTGAAAAAATAATTAAAAAATATTATGATTATGAATTTGGGGGATATTTTAGAATTGATAGAAATGCGTACAAAATCTTAGAATCTGGATTTTATTGGCTGACTCTATTTAATGATGTTAATACATATATAAGAACATGTGTTTGATGTCAGCAAGTAAGAAATATTTTAAAAAGGAATGAAATTCCCCTAAATTTTATTTTGGAAGTTAAAATTTTTTATGCATTGGGGTTTGATTTTATTGAACCATTTGTACCCC
>NW_018195937.1:0-416 GCF_001263595.1 Phalaenopsis equestris | reverse complement strand
AGTTGTATTTCACATTTTAGAAGTTAAAGTAGTTGTATTTTTGATATGATGTGAAAGAATTGCTCGGTGTAAATTTTAAAAAGTGAAGTTTTAAGTGTTAGATATGTTAATATGTAAGAATTAGGTGTTATGTATGTAAACAACCCTAAAACAATAATTTGATTGGGTTGTGCATACCAAGGATCAAAGCTCATTAAATACAAGATTTTATTCATGCACTTCTGCGTGATTCTTTCATTTCTTGGATAGCTTAAAGCTTCAATGGATAAAAAGAATTTTGATAAAAAAATGGAATAAATAATGATGTTTATTTCAACATTCTTGTTCTTAATTTAACAATTTAAAATTAATTTCTATACGAGACTTGTAACTCAAACTCAATAGTGAAATTTACAATTCATTTAAAAATAAGAAAT
>NW_018195936.1:0-416 GCF_001263595.1 Phalaenopsis equestris | reverse complement strand
CATGTAAATATGAATGTTTAGGTGTTAGATATATAGATTTATAAGAATTTTGTGGTATGCATGTAAATGCTCTCTTTTTATAACTATCAAACTTTAGTGATTACATGTGCCATGATCATACCATTGAGAATTGTGATAAAAGCGAATGTTGGGATTCTATGGTAAATTTTAATATTTGCTTGAGCATTTGAAAAAGAAATTGAGAAGATAATAGTTTTGTAAATGGTAAAGTTTCAAGTTGTTATGTATGTAAAAATCAAGGCAATAGTGCAACTTCTACCTTATGTCATACTAGCTCAAATCAACAAAATCTACACTATGAGATGAAATTTTTCGATATATAACCTACTAAAGGCAATAAGTAGATTGCTAAGATAGAGAAATTATAATTTACACAAACACTCAAAGTTCTTGAT
>NW_018195935.1:0-416 GCF_001263595.1 Phalaenopsis equestris | reverse complement strand
AGCTTATTCTTTCTGTTCATATATAATGATATTTACTGTTGCTTGAACAGATACTATTAACTTAATTTAGCCAGTTCTTTCTTTTGAGCTATGATGAAATCCAACCTCCTAAATGAGAAATACTGATAACACGAAATGGCCAAAGCTTATGATAAGGAGAGAGTTATGTAGTGAATGGATTGACACCTTTGTGATATCTCAAGGGAAAACAAGTGCTGAAAAGTTGGCTACTATGGTATGCTCTAGTTGTGTGATATAGTTTGTCCTTCAAATTTGGAATGCTTATACTTGGTTGAGCCATGGATTTGATAGCCTTGGATGGAGTCCATCATTTAAAATATGTATCTTGGATTACCTGACCTCAATCGTCTGCTAAAATTGCTTCATTTTAAAATATGTAAAAAAATATCATACAT
>NW_018195934.1:0-416 GCF_001263595.1 Phalaenopsis equestris | reverse complement strand
CATGCGTTCATAATTTTGATGTACATATTTAGTTCTTTGATTCTCTTATTACTTGAAAGCGACAACTACGATAAGAATAAAAGACCTAAATGTAATAATTGACTTATTTATTGACTTGTTAGCTCAAAAGGTTGGTAGGAGGAAGCTGTCTAGAGGGGAAGTTGCTTAAGCGAGTGATTCAGAAGAAATAAAGAGTGGAGGAAGCGGTCGGGTCATTTGACTCGATACTGCTCCATCGTGAGACAGGGAGTAGGGTTGATGTGCACATTATTGGAGCGGCCGGCTCAGCAACCGGTCTAGGTGGTTGCGGAGACCCAGGTCCAACCGCGTGAAGGTGCTCCTCCCTTTCCTTTATTTGGTGAGGCCATCCAGTCGGTTGTTCAACCGCTTGTTGGTGAGTGCCTCCGATCGTTTGA
>NW_018195933.1:0-416 GCF_001263595.1 Phalaenopsis equestris | reverse complement strand
TCACGAACAGATTTGACATCACCCTCATCCCGCTCTCTTTATCTAGTCAAAGTTTTGCTTCTATTTTTCAATTGCCTTTCTTGTTCTCCTTTCGTTTCTTTATAAACGATCGGAAAAACCCTCATCCAGATCGAATACGGCTCATCCAAAACGATAGAACTTCTGATCTAACAAAATGTTTACAATAAAAACACTGGGTGTTACAATCTTCCCTACTTAAAAAAATTCATCCTTGAAATTGGCATCTCATAATTATGTTTATGATCATAAGATACACTATTTATCTCAAAAATTTCAAATTAGCTTTATGTTAATTATCATATTAGTTCTTTCATAAAGATTATATTAAATTAATTCTAAACTTTATGCTACTTCTGTTATGACCCCACCCAAGGCTTAGAGTTAACCAAACTGGG
>NW_018195932.1:0-416 GCF_001263595.1 Phalaenopsis equestris | reverse complement strand
CCTCCCCTTGCTAGCTTTCAACCTGCAAACTACATAAATCAACAAATGTACCTTTAAAAAGCATAAATTTAACATAAAAATTGAGAAAATATAAGAAATATTACCACACATTTTTTTCACATTAAATTCCCTCAAACTTAAACATTACATGAACTCAAGTAATTTAATATCTAAAGTTAAATTTTTTTATAATTCATGGTAGATTGAGGTTTATGATTGTATTGTTCTTTAGTAGTGAAGTAAATAAATAATTCATGGAGCACAACCCTCTTCTTAACATTGAATTTTCGTAGAAACCCAAATATCCCAACATAGCCTATATTAATAATCTTTCTATATAAGTATCTCAGTGGTACGAGAGATGGTGGCGTTCCAGTGAAGCTCTGACAAGTTAGCTCCACTTCTCCAAATAATGA
>NW_018195931.1:0-416 GCF_001263595.1 Phalaenopsis equestris | reverse complement strand
TTTTTTTTTTTAATCTCTCATTTATGTCGCTGGTGCAGGTTACCCTGTTTCCCAATGCCGGCGTCACCATCGGCACCGCCCTCCACCACTCCGCCGCCGACGGCTCGTCCTACACCCATTTCATGAAAACTTGGGCCCTCATCGCTAAACTCCACGGCGAGACGCCTTCACTCGCCTTTCTTCCCCCACCAATCTTCGACCGCACACTAATCTCCGACTCCACAGGGCTCTTAAACACTTTCCTCAAAGACATCCAGAATCTCCAAGGCGACGACAGTTTACACAACTGGGATCTCTCCACACGTCCCAATGTAATGCGCGCCACATTCGTTCTCAGGCCGGACGAAATCCACCGACTAAGCCAACGCACGACGACTCGGTGCTCTCCGTACTCGCTGGCTTGCGGGCTTGCGTGG
>NW_018195930.1:0-416 GCF_001263595.1 Phalaenopsis equestris | reverse complement strand
CGGTGTTAATCCCACCACTGAGTTCAATAAGACTTGTGCCATAACCAAGTGAGTGTATTCATTGTCTTCCACCATAGCCTTTTTTGGTTCAACTTCCCCTGACTCCTCATCATACACTGTGGGAATCTATAATGTCCGATCCTTGTAATGGTGTTTTATGAAAAAATTGTCATTACATTGAAAATAGAACCCCTTGATCTGCTTCTCCTGAATTTTTGTCTCTGTAAGGTGTTTGAGTGTCGCCCCCTGGTCGAGGTCTCTTTTTCCTATCTTGTGGAGCATCTCTCAAGACATTCACTATTTAAGCTATTGGTATCATTGTGGTTGTAATAATTCGAAATGGTACTCCATCTGTACTGCTCCTATTAGCTTGTTTAATTACATTTTTGCCTTCAAAAAACTGTGCTAATTCCATA
>NW_018195929.1:0-416 GCF_001263595.1 Phalaenopsis equestris | reverse complement strand
CCCGGATCAATTAGAACGTGAAGTGACTTAGCCTAGAAATTCCTACCTAAGTATTTCTCACCATCAAAAGTAGTAAAATTGAGGAACTATATCACTTCATTTTGCCAGTATGAAGATGAGTCAATTTATGAAGCTTAAGAATGATTCAAGAAACTTCTTAGGAAGTACCCCATCTTACTCTATCCAATTGGTTGATAATTCAGACTTTTTACAATTTTTTAGTAAGATCTTTTAGGTCTATTATAGATACCGCCACTAGTGGGTCGCTTATGTCAATTCCATTTGATGAGGGATATTATCTAATTTAGGAGATGACTATAAAATTCAATGGTCTTCTGAAAGTGTGAACCCCATAAAGGTAGCAAGTGTACATGACATGGACATGCTTTCAATTTTAACTTCTCAGGTAGCTGCTA
>NW_018195928.1:0-416 GCF_001263595.1 Phalaenopsis equestris | reverse complement strand
TTGATGATGGGCCAGATGGAAATTCACCAATCCCTCACCGATCAGAGATGATCTGGAATCTCATATCTAGCCAAACAGAACATACAGGCCAGAGGTAAGATAATTCTCAGACGAATTGGACTCAACTATTTTCTATAGTCAACCGACAATTATTTCAGTAATTCAATGGATTAAGTGTCGGGTCCATAAGGCCGAGTGGGAGCCACTGTAGGCTCCCGACCCCATCATCCAGTCGGACTACATTTCATGTTCCCAACCCTATATAGTTGAACACCCTGGTTGTCTTTCGGCACCATTCAAATGGTTGCTATTTCATGCTCTCGGCATTAAATTCATGCATTGACTAATATACCCTATTTGTATCTGTATTCAAGGGGTACATAATATGATTCTATACACCACCCCCCCCCCCCAAC
>NW_018195927.1:0-416 GCF_001263595.1 Phalaenopsis equestris | reverse complement strand
ACCTATGGGGTATTTGGTTGGAAATACGAATGATGGTGGTCCTCGTCCTAATAATTCTATGGAAAAGGACTCCCATTTACAAGGGAACAAGTGGGATAATGTACCTGGTACTGATTTAACTGTGGGTTAGGTTTCTAACCTCCTTGTGGAGGAATGACAAATTCAAAAATCACGACGGAGACAGAAAAAATGGAGCTATGAATTGGTCAATCTTAATCTTGGAAGTAATCTTGAGTCTCTCAATCATCCTAATTCGGATGGGGAAATTAGACTAACCCGGACTAGATCTTCTAGAAAGGGTGTTTCGTCTAGCCATGTTTAATATCTTAATTTTGTATATCAGGGGAGTTGTGGATCCAAACTCCCTTGGTAGGTTGAAATTGTTAACAAGGATCCATAAAATTGGTATTTTTTTT
>NW_018195926.1:0-416 GCF_001263595.1 Phalaenopsis equestris | reverse complement strand
TGTAGAAGCCTAGAGTTTGGTTGAACTACTGAAGATGCCTAAAAAGTACATCAATGCTTATGAGAATGTTCCAATGCTCAAGCTCTCAAAGTAGTCCTTCGTAGAGTTGTTTCTGGAGACTGAAGGTGAACACACAATCATCCACAAGCTCGTGTTATGAAATTCATCCTCAGAACAATATGTAGAAGATCATTTTAATGCCTAGAGGGGAGAAACAAGAATCCAGAACCAATGACTCATTCAATATCATGAAAGACATGCCTAGGACCATGAATGACCATGATACAATCTTGAAGGCCCTCAGACCACTCTTTTGAGGATACCAGTGGTAGAAAAACTATATGCCATCCAATATAAAGAATTTTTTAAGAATGCGTTGACATAAGTGAATTTAAATAATTTTATCCATATTTTTT
>NW_018195925.1:0-416 GCF_001263595.1 Phalaenopsis equestris | reverse complement strand
AAAAAAAATCAAGTATAATATTATATTGTATCATATTTGTTACTATAAATAAGACAAAATAATCATCAAAATATATATGTAATAACTACTCAATTTATTTTAATTTGACAAAATTTTGAAAAGGCTTAACTTAATATAAACCAAGGGACCTCATTTATAGTGGCCCTCCACCACTTCAAATAGATATAAAAGAAAAAATTTTCTATCTATTCTCAAATAAGCTTAACATCTCAAGCTACTTAGAGAAACATTTTTAGAATAAACTCGTTGATCTATGCAAGGCTGTGCTGACATGCAAAAAGGGTAAGTCATAAAATACCATCACTTTCACAGAGTATGAGAATGAGATATCAAATATTATATAATGAGCTTTGTTCTAGTTCATTAAAAAAAAAAAGCACATCGCGTAATCATTA
>NW_018195924.1:0-416 GCF_001263595.1 Phalaenopsis equestris | reverse complement strand
GATTCAGGGTCCCGTTGAGTTAAAGAATAAACTATTGGTCGAATGTTTTGCCTTGTTGCTCCTTACAGGTCACAATACCAGTTTTTGTCATCCTCTGTTGACTGCTTTTAAAAGTGGACCCCTTCTAAAAGTTCCTCTTTACTGAATCCTTTATTGAGTTAGCATTTGATGTGGATCTCTAGGTAGAATTAGGACAATTCCTGATATGATGTCCAGATTGTCTACATAAATAACACACCTTCAAAACAAATTGACATTCATTACGACGTTGTTTTCTACACTTAACACGTCTCTATATTGTAACCGTCAGTTTGACTAATAACTCCATCAGTGCATGACTTTATGTTCATCCCATTAGACTCTCCAGAATGAAATATTGGTACCACTTTTTCAAAACTCTTTCTCTTGTGTATCTC
>NW_018195923.1:0-416 GCF_001263595.1 Phalaenopsis equestris | reverse complement strand
AAACCCCACACCAAAAATAGTGCCGACAATAGATTGAGCTAAGAAATATATATATTCATGTGCTTAATGAATAAATCGCACACGAGCCTTTTAACGAGTAGAACACGAGTTGTTCGCGAACAACAAGTTTTTTCTTATGACCCTAGTTGTGTGGACTCTTTTGCCACATATTTGATAGTTTATTTTAGTGTGAGGTGATAAATTTCCCTTGGTAAATTTGTAATTTTTTGAGGACAATGGTGCACATCCATTACTAGAATTGTTCTTCTCATGTTCTTTACCTTTGGTTGAGAGTTTGGTGGAATCAAGTGGTTGAGTGGATTTAGGTACTTCTTGTGCTAGGTTTGTTTCTTCACTTCATGTTAAGATCAAAACGTCACCAATGTTGAATGTTTGTTAGTTGGTTCCAATTGTTG
>NW_018195922.1:0-416 GCF_001263595.1 Phalaenopsis equestris | reverse complement strand
GGTGCTTCTAGGAACACAACTCTATTTCTAAAGCTCATTCTTTGAAACATCACGCCTCGTAATACTTCTTCAAGTATCATCCATTAATTAGAAGCATAGCTCATTCTCCATGGCAACCAATAAGTTGGTAGGAGCCTCCAAAGTAGACTTTCACGACAACAAATAGTCCTTCCCAAGTTGACTCGAATTAACCTTCTATCATGCGGTGTGTAAGAATAGGTCTTCTAAAAACAAACACTAAATCACAAACCTTTAAAGTCTTTGGGCGGACTAGTTTTTCGTGGGCCTAAATCACCACCCCGTATACTTGGCACTGGTGACAATTTTTGGTGATTTTTATGTTGTCGGTCATCATTGCGTGCCAGTAATATCTGACCGGACCCGCAATTACGCATATTTTTAATCTCTAAAATTTT
>NW_018195921.1:0-416 GCF_001263595.1 Phalaenopsis equestris | reverse complement strand
ACCTAAAGATTTTAAGCTTTTCCAAATTTTCTCCTTGATTAAATTTTGGGGATTTACATGCATGTAATACAATTCTTATGGTTTTTTGCTTGAAGACTGCATCAATAACCACAGTTGATTAAGTAAATTCGGTTGATTTTTTAGCTATATATACCAAACCTGAAATTTCTAATATTATATATTAAACACCAATTTCTTTGTATTCTACCTATAACACCCAAATATTTTAAGCCTTCTCAAATTTTTTCCTTGATTAAATTTTTGGGGATTTACATGCATGCTACATAATTCTTATGGTTTTCCAATTTAAAGATTGCATCAAGATTCGTGCTTGATAAAGTGGATTTCTTGTTGGTGTATTAATTATATTCTCAACCTATAATTTCTAATATTTTATATTAAAAACAAGTTTTTTT
>NW_018195920.1:0-416 GCF_001263595.1 Phalaenopsis equestris | reverse complement strand
GTTTCCAACTCCTATCTTATTTGAGTGAAGTGAGCCTACATCACGGCATAGAATGCGACAACACATTTAGAGACCTCCTCCTCCAGTGTGGTAGAGTTAGAAGATGTAGATAAATTGGTGAAGGGGTGAGCATCGTAGGGAGACTCTTGCGACCCAAATTCATAGAAGTGACCCTCTTCCCTCCAGCAGCCTCTCTCCATAGGTTGTACTCGGAAGGATTACACTCACCATGGAAACTTGTAAATTGCTATCCACTGCTCAAATCTCATTGAGATTCTCCTCATACTCCTTTGAGGAGCCAACCAAGCCTATCCTCTAACGAGTCACCTAAGCCTCTCAAATCAAAGCCAAGGTCTCCCATAGCCTCTAATGGCTACTGAAACACCTTAAAATTACCTATTTTTAATATATGTTTA
>NW_018195919.1:0-416 GCF_001263595.1 Phalaenopsis equestris | reverse complement strand
GTGTGATTTTAAGTCCCTGCTGGAAGCTCAGGAGGAGTTGGATAAAGCCATTAAGATGGAGGAGAGTTTTTATAGTGAAAAAAAAGCTGGGCTCAATTTTATTGATGGAGATAGAAATACAGCTTAGTACCATGCTTTTATTAAAAGAAGAAGACAGTTGAATGCTATTGTGAAGATCAAAAAAGAAGATGGGCAATGGATTTATGACAGTGACACTATTCAGCTGGATGGGATTAGATATTTTCAGGAGCTTCTTATTTAGAATAATTGTATTCAACCTGAAGTTGATGCAACCTTGTTTAGAAATATTTCTGGTTATGTAAATCAGCTAAATTTTTGCTTTGTACCTGAAGCGGAGGAGATTAAAGGGCTTTGGATAAGGTTGATGATAAAAAAGCTGGACCTGATGGTTACTC
>NW_018195918.1:0-416 GCF_001263595.1 Phalaenopsis equestris | reverse complement strand
TATGTTGGGCTTATAAGGGGAATACCAAATGAATCAAAATAATGGATAAAACATATTTTCGATTATGAGGTTATCGAATACAACCCTTAATGTTATTATTTTCTGTTTATGTCAACACTGTCCTTCACGTTGAAGCATATTTATAATTTTCTCTAGCTTCTTGTATAAATGAAGAATTGGTTGCTGACCTTAGCCTTTGAGAAATGTAATCACCATTTATGTAAGAGATGAAAATATGAGAAGTGATAGTTTTAAAGGAGATCACAACATTGTGTATTAAATGATAATCTATCTCAATATATTTTGTTTGCTCATAAAAATAAGATTAATGGTAATGTTAATGCCGTCACATATGTTGTAATTTAAATTCATAATTTAATTGATGAGAAAATTGTCATGAGCTTGCCTAGGTGTTT
>NW_018195917.1:0-416 GCF_001263595.1 Phalaenopsis equestris | reverse complement strand
AAAAGATCAAGTCCTTACGGGACAACAGCAGCACTTATAATCTTAGGGTGCGTGATGAGGAGTGCTTCAAGCTCTGCTGGAGCTACTTGAAACCCTTTGTACTTGATTAACTCTTTCAACCTATCAACAATGTAAACTTCATCATCATCATCAACATAGCCAATGTCCCCCGTGTGCAGCCACCCCTCTTTGTCAATTGTCCTTTCTGTGGCTTCAGTATCATTCAGATATCCTATAAAAAAAATTAATATCAGCGTTAGTTTCATTAATATATTTTCAAATGACGCTCTCATTTCTGCACGATTTGCAATTGGAAATAATTCAGAAAATATATCTCAAAATACATACTTAAATCAACATAATAATTCATTCTAAGAAAAAAAATAAATGTGCAAAGTAGGAGGGAGTGGCATGCC
>NW_018195916.1:0-416 GCF_001263595.1 Phalaenopsis equestris | reverse complement strand
ACTATTCTCTCAGGCGAGTTTGGGCAAGCTTCAGTTGATCCAACTAGCTCTAGTCGGTCTGACCAGCTCCAGTCAACAATCTCCAACTAACTTCATGGAACTATGGGTAAATTTGACATTTTGTAATAATTCTTCTCCTATAAATAGAAAAACATTATTTTTAATAAAGAGAAAACCTAATATAAAATATTATATTCTAAGAAATCTCGACCACTTCCTTTCTCTCTTTCTCTCTCTATCTATCTATTTATCTCACACTTTAGTCTTCTCCCATGCTTTGTTCCTTGGGCGTGATCTACAAAAAAAATTCAGATTCAATATCCTAAAAGATGCAATGAGTGATGAGCAGCACAAGAAGATGAAGCGAGTCATTGAGAAGTGACTAGTAACATATAATGCATTATAAACTCAATTTG
>NW_018195915.1:0-416 GCF_001263595.1 Phalaenopsis equestris | reverse complement strand
CTCTCTCTCTCTCTCTCTCTCTTAATTGCCTCCTATAGAACGTTCCATTCCTTGATCGTGTTTCCCAGACAATTTCTGATTCAAGACCCATGTTTCTAAACTGAATGTAGATAGTGATGCTAGATGGCATAATCTTCGATAGAATGATTTGTTTGACCCTTTTAAATTTTTATATATTATTTTTTTTTTTTTAATTGATTCACATAATCTTAATTTGTATTTTTTTTTATCAACATTTTATCTTCCTTTTTTACAACAATGACTTTACATTTAGAAAATTCAATTTAGGTTGTCCACCTATTACAATATCACTTCAATTACCACACAAGATTTTAAAATAGAAAAGATGGTGATAAATTAGCCACTTAGGTTGGGGAAGTCAAGATTATTTTTTGTGATTTATGCTTAAAGAAGAT
>NW_018195914.1:0-416 GCF_001263595.1 Phalaenopsis equestris | reverse complement strand
GAGAGAGAGAGAGAGAAGAGTTAATAGTAATGAATAGAAAAATATCATATTTATTGATCTTTTCGCATAAAATGATCTTCGTATTTATAAAGGACAGGGTGTCATATGTGATATTATATTTTTTCTCCCGCTTTAATGGGATTGTATTTTTGCTCGGTTGCCTTATGACTCTATAGGTTAGGCTAGCATGACTTTAACTTGACAAGGCCTATTTTTTTGGCTAGTATGAGTTGATGTAGCTTGGTAGATGGACTTGATTAGCTTTGGGTTGGTAGGAGTATCTTGGTCGCTTAGTTTTTGTTGATCGATTGATCAAGTTTGGCAATTGACTCTTGATCCATGGATTAGTGGCTCCTATTAACAAAATGAAACTAAGTTTTCAAGTAGAGGGTAAATTACCATAACACCATATATAT
>NW_018195913.1:0-416 GCF_001263595.1 Phalaenopsis equestris | reverse complement strand
GGGGGTCTCACACCAATCTCAAAAGGATGAGAATATGATGCCTTAACTCATTTAAAGGGGTATTACACCTATCTCAAGAGATGGGAATCAGAATTTGGGTACTAATCCCAGTAAAGATGAGAATTGGAAGCCTTAACCCATTTAAAGGGGTCTCAGAATGATCTCAAAAGGATGAGAAGAGGATGCCTTAACGCATTTAAGGGGGTCTCACATCTATCTCAAGAGATGGGAGTTGGAATTCAGGTACCAACCCTAGAAAGATGAGAATCAGAAGTCTTATCCCATTTAAGGGTTCTCACACCAATCTTGAAAGGATTATAATAGGATGCCTTAACCCATTTAAGGGGGTCTAACACCTATCTCAAGAGATGAAAATCATAGTTTAGGTACTGATCCCAGGAGCATTGTGAGTGCGG
>NW_018195912.1:0-416 GCF_001263595.1 Phalaenopsis equestris | reverse complement strand
ATGAATTTCTTTTTGGGGCATTTACATAAATACTATTCAATTCTTATGTATTTACATGTGTGATGTGTATGTGATCAATTTATTCTTATGTTGGTGGGTTGGTCTTGAGGTAGTGCGGTGCTTGAGGTGGTGTCGACAAGGGTTTCTCTCTTATGTGGACGTGCTTTCCATGGGGCCTTATTGTTACGTGGATGGGGCCCTATTGTCACGTGGAGGTGGTGCTGATGGGGCTTTCCTGTCTGTGGTTTTCCTCCCTGTGTGATGAATTTCTTTTTGGGGCATTTACATGTATACAACTCAATTCTTATGAATTTACATGTGTGATGTGCATGTGGCGAATTTATTTTTATGTTGGTTGTTTGGTGCTCGAGGTGGTGTTGTCAGTCTCGATGGGGCTTCAATGTTATTTGGAGGTG
>NW_018195911.1:0-416 GCF_001263595.1 Phalaenopsis equestris | reverse complement strand
CTGAGACTGGTCCCAATCTGATCCTACTAAAGCATAAATTTTTTAAGTGTTGAATAAAGCATATACATTACGAGGAACTAGATTTGGGCTGGGCTTAGTACTTAGTACTCTAAGTGAAAGGTGATCAAGTCACTCAATTTTTAAAGAATTAAGTGGTTTTAAACCATTCCTGAATATGCCCTTAAAGATTTTATAAATTGGCAATCAATTCAATGTTAACTCAATAAAAAATAAGGAATTCAAAATCATCAATTGTAATGTGTGACAAATCACAAGGCCAAACAACTAAATTCAAGCAAAATTCACTCAAATAAATTAAGGAAATATTCAAGTATGTATGGAAATCTTCAGGAAGGTTATACATAAAAATACAATGGAATTTAGTATTAAAATGTAAATTTTAAGTGTTAAATATA
>NW_018195910.1:0-416 GCF_001263595.1 Phalaenopsis equestris | reverse complement strand
CTTTTACAGTTCGTTATTCCTTAGTGTCTCTCCCAATTAAATTTTATTCGTTTTGTTCTTTAAAAGAGCACGTTTTTATAGTTTTTACATCAGGACATGGTCTTAGGTGATTTCTACAATGGGTTTGGGGAGGTGCTGCTACTTGGGACAGTTTGGCGCACTGTAACTTGAAAGAGTCTCTTCCTTTCGACAGTTTTTGTAAGTTCCATGCTTATCTTACAAAAACGAATAAAATTTGCACATACATACCAAACAATTCTTATCTATTTAACACCTAAAGTTTGATTTTTACATTTATAGCACCACCTTGGGAAGAAAATTCTATGCAAGAAAAATTTTATTTCACTTTAAAAAAGATAGTGACTGTGGTATTTTTGCAGCGATGCTTATGGTTTGAGTTGGATGCATGTAAATTT
>NW_018195909.1:0-416 GCF_001263595.1 Phalaenopsis equestris | reverse complement strand
AAGATGTGACATCTTTTCTATGATATAATATAAAGAATATATCAATGGGGAGTCCACGAAGATTGTTAATTCTTTAAATTTTAATAAAGTTAAGATTGAATTTAATTTTAAAGAATTCAATCAAAGAAGTCTGATAAGGGATAAGTCTTGAAACTTATAATCATTAAATAGGGTTCAAATGAGAATCTAAATGACAAAAAGATAAAGGAAGTGGGGTGGGCCTCAGAATTCAAGCATGTTTGGTGGACTCATTCAATGATGACATGAATAGAAAATCCAATAGAAGGAAAGAGTAGGTTAAGATCATATGAAGTACAAACATACTATCAATAATAATATACACCAATATTATATTTGAAGGGAGAAACCATTTTCAGCGGATGTTGGTATATTTTTTAGGAATATATATATATATA
>NW_018195908.1:0-416 GCF_001263595.1 Phalaenopsis equestris | reverse complement strand
GTTCACCACACCTCTTAGGATGTTCAATCCCAAATTTTTCTTTGAGTCATGCCCAAGGGATAGAGCGTTAGTTGGAAGAGAGGAAAAAAGAAAAGAGAGAAGTAGAATAGATGAAAATGAGCACAAATATCACTAATTTTCCTTAACTAAACTCAGTCGTATTTCCTATGAAAGTGACCCTCCTATTCATAGATTATAGGAAGAACCTAATGAATTACATAATTGTCCCTCCCTTAGTGAGAATGTTATAATACATTTCTGAGTCATTACACCTTCACATATTTGTAACCGACTTTGACATTGTTTGACCCTAGTAACCGCTAATGGAACTGTTCCATATCTATAAATATTTCTAACACCATTTTATATTCATAATTGTTTGGTTTAGTTAGTTGGCTTTAGCTTGGCGGCTAAAA
>NW_018195907.1:0-416 GCF_001263595.1 Phalaenopsis equestris | reverse complement strand
AAAATCAATAAATGAATTTTAAACCTCAAACAACTTTCAAAACAAACAAAACATGATAATCAAATCAAAATCTTTCCTAGTTTTAAGGACACAACCCTATGACTATCTCATTATTGTTCAGACAAGGTATAATTTCCTCTATGGTATTCTACATTCAAGTATAGTTAAAAAACTTACAAATTGTCATCAAACATGCTTCTTCGGTTAAGTCAAAAGTTAGAGACAGCCTTATACGATACCAACATGATTGGACAAGCCTGATTGGTTCCAAGTCAATTGAGACTAGTTTTGGAGATCAATCTTTTAGGCTAAATGTCTTCTTAACTTATTGAATACTAAAAGAAACTTATCTTTGATCCATCGGAAGTTGGAATATGGCCCACATGCCTTATCTTTGATCATTAGTACAATCTTTT
>NW_018195906.1:0-416 GCF_001263595.1 Phalaenopsis equestris | reverse complement strand
AAAAAACAATGTAAACCAATAAAAGCAAACCATCACAACAAAGAGAAGGGGATGAGTTATATATATGGAGAGATTCGAAGAGAGGAGACGACAGAGCACAGGTAAAGGGGAAAAAGAGATCAGAATTTTGCCCTAAAGCTGCAGTGGAAGAGAAAAGGGTTGGGGGCAAGAAGGCAATCAAGGAGCATTATCGAGGACAGGGGAGGGGAATGTGCTTGCTCACCCCCCACCTCTCGCTTTCTCTCTTTTGCGGACGACCGACATTAAAAAATAACAAGAAAGTTGTTATGTTGGAGACCGATCTCCTGCTCTCGCCCTTCCGCCTACGATTGGCGTTGATTCGCGAAGCGCCCACTCCGACCTACACCGTTCGCGAAAGATCGCGACTGCGACCTTACAGTTACGCGATTTGTTCC
>NW_018195905.1:0-416 GCF_001263595.1 Phalaenopsis equestris | reverse complement strand
CCGCCTGAAAAAAGGCGCTAGTTTGAGTGAACTGCCGCTGGTGCTACTTCCTCAAGCGAGGAGCTTTTTCTGAGAGAATAAGGTATTTTGAGTTCATTGAAACTTCCTTCATAAAGAAACAGAAAAATTATTCAGCTACTCTAAATTCACTATTCTCTATTCCCATCCCGAATCTACTTATTTAGCCTCTTTTCTTTCAGTATAAAAGCAGTAGTCACATCCTTTCTTCTATTTCGCTCCGCGCCTCGTCGTTCAGTCAGTGATCGAATGGCATTCTATCTTGAAGCGAGTGCAGCGTAAGGAATGCTTCCTTGTTCTCATCGCTCCGAACCTTATTCAAAGCATCGAGCAAAGAAGAGTCTATAAGCTAAGGCGAAGCGGATTCTTTTCGATCTTCCACCTTCACCGTAATTCAC
>NW_018195904.1:0-416 GCF_001263595.1 Phalaenopsis equestris | reverse complement strand
TACATAAGAATTGGGTGGCATGTATGTAAATGCCCTCGTTATTGTTTAGCTCCCTTGCGCGTGAAACTCAAATTTATTTTGAATGCTGAAATCTTTATCTATAGAAAGCAATACTTATATGATTTTTGAACCAACCCACAAATGTATTATTCATTATTTTACCCCCCACATACATGCCAAATTTACAGCAGATGTACCACTCAATTCTTATGCATTGACACATCTAACATTGGAATTTTATTTTTTTTGCATTTCTATCACTCAAATCAATTTTTTTATATCACATAAATAATATCACTGTTTTAATTTTCTAAAACTAAAATGCACCCCTGCATGCATAAGTGGCATATATGTAAAAATTGAGATATATGTGTTCGGTAAGTAAATACATAAGAATTGAGTGATATGTATGTAAA
>NW_018195903.1:0-416 GCF_001263595.1 Phalaenopsis equestris | reverse complement strand
CCAATCCTTTTATATCTCATGAAAAGTATCATAATTTGAACTTTTAAAAATAAAATAGAACTTCTCATGCAAAAGCTAGCGTGGTATATATATATATGAAATAATTGATTTTCATGCATACTACTTTTCATTGCGACACTCTCGATGTTGTTTCCAATAAATAAAGAAGAAATATAACCGTACAATGTATTTTTAATTTTGAGATAACTGTACCCTGTAATTATCATTATAAATCAAGAAGCTTTTGATAATAGTATAATCCAGCTACAAACTTAACTTAAACTACGTTTTTATAATCAAACTTAATTAAGAACTAAAGTTAATCATAGTATATAACTATATGCTACTCTCCCTATCATTACCATTGCCAAATAAAAAAATTGAACTAAAATTAATTTCATTACCATGGTTAAATA
>NW_018195902.1:0-416 GCF_001263595.1 Phalaenopsis equestris | reverse complement strand
ATAATTAAACACAGATAAACGAATCAAATTATTCTTTGCTTTGAGATTTGTGTCCAATTAAAGAAATATGTACTGCAGTAATTTAATAATAAATTCAATAATTTTAAAATTCATCACACTTATTATATAAATATTCTCATAAAAATATTTTCATTTTCTCATGATTTTATTTTAACTATTACGTATGAGTCATTAAAATTTTATTTAAACATCATAATCACTTTGTTGAGAATTCAAATAAAGTAATTGCTCTTGTTGAGTAGCGTTATTCAATCAATTTAGTATTATCTTTTCGCCCAACTTCTTTTGATTTAATTTTGGCTTCCTATTTTCTCATAATCATTTGACATTAAGCTAAGAAAAATTTTACCTAACAGGCCTACACAATTCTTATGTATTTATATATCTAACACCTA
>NW_018195901.1:0-416 GCF_001263595.1 Phalaenopsis equestris | reverse complement strand
AGGAAGTGACTCTTCTTGGGATGGCCGTACAGTTGTTCGGATCGTAAGATTTCAAAGACCGCCCGTAGGTGTTGTAGGTGGTATTCCTTGGATTTTCTATAAACCAAGATATCGTCAAACTAGATCACCATGAATTTCTCATAATGAGCTCGAAAGACTTGATTCGTTAGGCTAACGAAGGTGTTGGGCACGTTGGACAGGCCGAAAAGCATGACTATTCATTAATAAAGGCCATCTCTGTTTTAAGATGGTTTTCCACTCGTTTCCCGGCCACATTCTGATATGGTGGTAACCACTCTGTAGGTCAATTTTTGAGATGTTGGTGCCATACATTTGATCTAAAAGATCGTCGAGGTGTGGTATGGAAAAGCCATATTTGATTGTAATTTTATTGATGACACGACTGTCAATGCACA
>NW_018195900.1:0-416 GCF_001263595.1 Phalaenopsis equestris | reverse complement strand
GTACAAAGCTTATCAGGTATTTCATATTTCGAAACGCAGCGAAAGAGATATTGTTTGTTTCCTGCTTGAAGATTGGTTTGACTTCGGCTTGAACACGAAATTCATTCTGATGATCATTTGATTTATGCTCAGTTTAAAATTTGTAATGATCAAAATGATCAGTGTATATTGGCCCTATTTTTATTCTCAAAAAAAAAAGTGTTACTCAACCTTTAATTTAGGAGAAATTATTTCATATGGAGTACGCACGTAGTTCTGCGTGTGGATTCCAATAATATGTCACATTGTGGAGGTTATTGGTGAGTTATTGGGGGATTATTGGAGGTTATTGCAAAGGTTAATACATGAATTATTGAAATGGAAACCACAGAAGTTATTGGGTGGTTATTGAAGTGGAACTGTGAAGGTTATCGGGG
>NW_018195899.1:0-416 GCF_001263595.1 Phalaenopsis equestris | reverse complement strand
AAAAAACTTCATTCTCCTGTTCTTCACATGGAAGTCCCATCAAATGGTCAAGAGAATCAGAGAATTATGTGATTACACAAAATACAATTATACATAAACTTTTTTATTTTATTGAATGAAGATTACTTGCCGAAGTGGATGAATCGAGCCCACTTGCCGAAGCACCTGAAACCCAGTAATCGAAGTTGTTGAATCGAGCCCATTTGCTAAAATAACTAAGTCGAGCTCGCTTTCCAAACTGGTTGAATTAATCCTTCTTGTTGATCTGATTATATTCACTTCCCTCTAAAGAACGATCTAACTCACATATGCGAGGGTAGCTAGTAGACAAGGACATCATGACTAGCAAAGACATCTATAAGTTATTATTAAAGATGTGGTCCGACATTTGAGACTTGATCTTTTCACCCAAACAC
>NW_018195898.1:0-416 GCF_001263595.1 Phalaenopsis equestris | reverse complement strand
GAATGTTAAGTAAACTTATTTGCATGAAAAGCTAAAAGAATTTTAGGTGAAATTCTATAAAGGTCCACATAATAAGCACTTGGATTGAGGTTAGGAGTTCCCCTTCCTCGGATTGGTAGATTAGTGGCCTTTGTTGTTATTGAATAAATAAGCACACGACTCAACTCTAAGACGCTGCCCCTACTAATTTCTTACACTTAGTCTTGGTCTTTTATATGTGACGTCAAGCTTGTCTTACTTGCTTTTTTTTTCTTCAAAGACTTATTTGGGTTTCTATTATGCCAGATTCTATTTACAATTCATTTAAAAATCATGCAATTTATCAAACCAAGTTTATGCTACTAACTTATGCAGCTGTAGCAGGAGCACCAGATACGCCCTCCATAATTTATTTATTGCACTTTTACTACTTTACC
>NW_018195897.1:0-416 GCF_001263595.1 Phalaenopsis equestris | reverse complement strand
AGTTCATCCTCTATACCTGGTAGACTAGAGGAGGTTTTTTTCATAACTGGTTCATAAATCCTCCCCTCAGGAATTAGGGTAAATAATCTGGTTACTTCTCTCTGTTGTCTCCTTTCCTCCCGCAGAAAGGTTTTGTGTTTGCATCGGATGGCATTACGACGTTGTGTTCTTCAAAGTGGTGCGTCACGAACTATAACTTCATCGACATCTAATAAATCCCCAATCGGTGCAGTTATTAGGGACTGCAGATGACGGGTCCCTTCCATTGGGTATTGTTGAATGATCATCTATTTTCTCTTTCGCGAGGAGTTGTCTTCAGCTCCACTTTTAGTTGAGACAGTAATCCTTCTTTTCCCTATGGGCTAGCATTGTCCATCAGGTGACCTTCATAATTTACATCAACCTGACCAAAGTCA
>NW_018195896.1:0-416 GCF_001263595.1 Phalaenopsis equestris | reverse complement strand
AAAAAAACCATTCAATTGACCAAATAAAAGTTAATGGGAAGTAGCCAAGGTGGAGTATATCCACAAATCCTTAGTAGAGTACCAATTATGGCGGCTAGCTTGTTGTCAATTGGTAGATAGCATAGCTTACTAACATGAATCCATGATTGTGAGTGATTCAAATTATAATAGTCAAATTTAAAATATTGATTACGTGGCCTTTGAATGAAACTTTTGATCATGTACCATTTATGTTAGTGGATAACTGATTCATTCAAAAAAGCATGTAACAAGTTTGGCATCTTGTTGAATGGCATATTTTTATATGTAATGACTGATGAATAATTTATTGTGCCTGTCAAGCATGCTATTATGCATTGTAGACTACACAAAAATAAATAAATAAATAAACATAATTACTACCTTTTCCTTGACCA
>NW_018195895.1:0-416 GCF_001263595.1 Phalaenopsis equestris | reverse complement strand
TAGGGCTTATATATGTGGTTCCTATTTTTAGGTTTGCAGTTTTTGGTGATTTTCTGTTGGGACTGAAGTTGGTGTCTCCAAGTGATACAAGAGTTAATCCAAAACACGACATAATGGAAATGTTTATTGTTGAATTCAAATAGTACGACGATGACTCTTCGCCATAAACAACATGAACAAAACGAGCAAGTACAACAATGACTATGCAAAATAAGAATAAAAACAGCACATAACACATAAGCAGCCCTCTATGGTGAGAACGGTAGGTCTGGAAAGGTTGGAGGTGGGTGCTGCAGTGTTGAGGTGAAGCTGACAGCGCTTAGGAGGACTGCAGTGACCTGGACAGGAGCAGAAAGATTGTTGGTGGTTTCGACAGCATTTGGAAGAGATCACGGGGGACTGGACAGCAGCAGGAA
>NW_018195894.1:0-416 GCF_001263595.1 Phalaenopsis equestris | reverse complement strand
TATCATATTCTCAACCAAGACAGGAAAATCTTTCCTAAGGTTTCGTAACAAGGTTAATGTGTCCCAAATCACTATTGGCTTATTCACATTTTCTAAGGATTTCAAAAACCCCAAGGTATTGATTTCCCAGCAGGTAAACTCCGGCACAGACAAACAGCTTATGGCTTCAAATCTGCAACCATCAAGTCTACTGTCATTTGGAACCTCAAAAGATTGGCCACCACTCCAAAAAAACTCAACAACGGCTCTCTGAGACCTACAGATGTCAATTCAATAAATTATGCCCAAGAAAATTGAGAAATGTTCAACATATTATAATTGAAAATGTTTTCAAATGTTCATTTTAGGCAATTGAATATTATAGTATGCAATCACCTCTTCTCATACATTTGGTGCTGAAGATTGGCATCAAAGCT
>NW_018195893.1:0-416 GCF_001263595.1 Phalaenopsis equestris | reverse complement strand
GTGTTCCAGTTAATAATAAATCATCAAAGACGGAGAATACAAATTTGCCTTAAATCTCCATATAATAAAAAAAAAATTCAAAAAACACCCCAAATGATAAAAAGATTTACATACATACCACTCATTTCTTACATAGCCACATAACTGAACACGTTAACTTCAACATAAATAAGCATTTAAAATTTAGGTGTTGGATATAAAGATGCATAAAATAGAATAAAATACATAACAAAAATGATCCCAAACAGACTAAGAAATCCAAAGCTCTCATAAAAAAAGCAGTAGAATTTCTTTTATCGTGAATCTCATTCTGATCAACAACAATTGAATTAGCCTCTATTTCTAGTTTCTACATTAAAAAATTATCCAAATATGCATCAATTTACCAAAATAAAACATTCTAATAATAATAATAA
>NW_018195892.1:0-416 GCF_001263595.1 Phalaenopsis equestris | reverse complement strand
AAAACGACTTCCAAATTTTGCAAACACTCAACATAAATGCTATAGCAAATGAAAATTTAAAGTAATACTTTCGATCAATTTTACGACAATCGATCGTCACACAAGCACACTTCGTTCTTTATGAATGAATTCGTGTATGTTTCTCAAGCTTGAAAATATTTCGATGTTCTATTGAAAGTTTCTCGAAAATAAAGAATTTTGCTTCTTTTCTCTTACAAAATTGCTTTTATTTACAAATGAAGAAAGAATTAATCAAAACAAAATTCAGACATGATTTCAAATTAGTTAGAATGAATGTATTTAATCATTCATGATTTTAAAAGAAATATGAAATTAATTCAGATTAATATATTATTTAAACAATTGAAACTTATTAGGCCTTAATATATTAATATAAAAACATTTCCAAATATATT
>NW_018195891.1:0-416 GCF_001263595.1 Phalaenopsis equestris | reverse complement strand
TTCATATCACATAAAAAATACCACTATTTTAACTCGATCTTGCATACATGCAAAGAGCAAAGTATCAAACAAGTTTCTTGACTATTTATATGGGTCATTTCAGTCCCGTTGTTTATAAAAAGTGTGAAATTGGCCCCCAAATTTATTAAATTGGGGCTCAAATATTTCTCCATATGGATTATTTTTGCTTCACTTTAAAGAGTCTAGAAACTAATTTGACACATCTATAAACTCTGGAACTAAAATGACCACATATAAATAGTTTTGGACACTTTCTGGCACTTTTATCTATATGTAAAAAGTTAAGTTTAGGTTTTAGACATGTAAATATGAGTAATATGTATGTAAATTTTTCTTTTTTTAATCATGTGTAAGAAGATAAATTTACATCAAATCATATGTAAAGCTTAAAATTA
>NW_018195890.1:0-416 GCF_001263595.1 Phalaenopsis equestris | reverse complement strand
AAATGGTGATATTTTTATGTGATATGAAAGATTTGAATAATATAAATATAAAAATAAAGTTTAGGTAATTAGCTAGGTGGAATATGTGCTTAAATAAATGGCCCATAATAATATTCTATCTACTAACTGTATATCTACATTTCATATGAATTTCTATAATTTTTTTTATTAAAATCTTTATATTTTCAAATAAATTTTAATATAAAGATATATTAATATGTGCATGGGATGTATCACTTCATTCGAGGGAGATCTCCCCATGCATGGAAAGCAGCTCCATCGTAGAGAAGCTCCTTATTCAAGGCAAAATAAAGCTATCCCTAAATTTCTTTGAGAAGGCTGAGGTTATCCTTCCAATTCCCTAAAGGGATTTTATTCATCTTTTTTGCTTAAAAAAACAACAAAAGAAATATATA
>NW_018195889.1:0-416 GCF_001263595.1 Phalaenopsis equestris | reverse complement strand
TTTTTTTTTTGTCTTTAATAGGTTGAACGAATCTTATAGTAAATTTAGTGATGTCACAATTTCAAGGAAGTTCTGTTGTTTTTGTTTGTGAAAACTGGTCTTGCACTTTAGTTTGAATCCACTAGACGGGCCAATTAAAATTCATATTTGTTTATTTGGATGGAATGCACATTTACACCATGCAGATTCCTTTGTCGCTGGAGACAATCGGAATCACAATTTGAACATCATGGCTTTTGTGCGAAACTTTCTGAATTTAACTCGTTTTGAAGTAGCTACAGACATTTTGCTTCTGCCTTGCCCTGGTTTAGGATTTATTTAGGACGGCTTTCTAACCTTCACCACAGCTCTATTTGGAGAAAAACTTTCTTGTTGCTTTCTAAAAATTTTCTGTGGTGGGGAGCTATTTTTTCCAG
>NW_018195888.1:0-415 GCF_001263595.1 Phalaenopsis equestris | reverse complement strand
ATCTCAAATATTTCTAATTAACATGTTTGGGGATTACATTTAATAATCTAATAAGAAGATATTAAACAGCACATCTCAATCATGCTCTTCTCGAAGGTTTGAAATTTTATGAAGGAAATAATACAAAGTTGAGATCGTCACATGGCCCCATCTGCCAGATGATCAACTTGGTCAGCCAAAAAAATAAAAAAATAAAATAGTGCTTGGCGTGCAAGGCAATCTCCAAGTCCACCCAGATTTTTCGAGCATAATATAAATATTTAATATAAAAATAAAAATAAAATTACTTTTAGGACGATTTGAATTTTATTTTTACTGACTAAATACCCAAAAATATGAACGAGACGGATTTAGGGTCTGTTTGTGGCAACGTACTGTTTAGTTCGCGCGTTTCATCAGCTTATCCGAAACTGCG
>NW_018195887.1:0-415 GCF_001263595.1 Phalaenopsis equestris | reverse complement strand
AATTGTTATGTCCTCACAAAGCTTCCTCTAAGTCCAATTTCAATTGAAATTGGGCCGAGCTAAATCCAAGTTGAAAAGGCTCCACGGGTTAGACTTTGGAGGGGTTAGAGCTCATTGGAAAGCTTCATTTCGATTAGAAACTTCCTCTTGTAACTCATTGATGGTTTTGGGATGGTGAATTTGAATTTTTGAGGAGTTTTGTGTCAACTTAAAAATATGACCTGATTTTCGAAAGGGAAATTGGACTTCTGTAGTGAATTATAGGACTCCAAATTATAGGGGATCTATTGCTTAGGTTGTGGAGAACACTTTTTGTCTTAAGTCTCTCAGGGATTGAGGACTGTAGGTTGGCCTCCTCTTTTTGGAAGCTCACGGGTTAACCCTTTTTATAGCCATTAAAGGTGGCTATAGAGCT
>NW_018195886.1:0-415 GCF_001263595.1 Phalaenopsis equestris | reverse complement strand
AATAAAAGAAATTACACCCCCTCTAGGTTGGGGAGTTTTGTAATGACTTATGCACACTAGACAACCACCTAAGTGGAAATCTATGCTTGGTCAGTAGGGTTAAAAAAGTGTGGGGGCTTCTCCTCTAAACATACATATGATGCAGTTAGCTGATAAGTCCTAATATGAAGGCCCTATTAATTATAACTTGTGTGGGAGCCATGTTATGCAACCCATTTTAAAACCGACCAGAATGCCATGCAGGGAAATTAAAGAAGATTTTTAAAAGTTGTGATAATTTTAATCCCAACTTTTCATCATGTCGATATTTTATTATTAGGATTTTGAGTAGAAAATTAATAATTTTAAGGACCTTAATGAGTGTAGATTATTATTTTCGTAGCATTCCAGATGAACAAAAAAGAAACAGAAAAAA
>NW_018195885.1:0-415 GCF_001263595.1 Phalaenopsis equestris | reverse complement strand
TTTTTTTATGTGATACAAAATACGTCGACACGAATCTTAATACAATCAGACGGTTCAGAAGAAAGGGGACGATCGATCGCTTAATCGGTTGTTTACAACAATTGACAGCGAGCGAACAGTTATCTAACGATCGATGGATCAGAAGCTGACGGGGAAAGTGTAAGATGCCAATAAGCACATCAAATGATCTCGCCCTTCGGAACGAATGTCGGTTTTCTTCAAACCAGTAGTCAAATAATCCAAATTCGGATCAAGAATCGACAGTCAAGGTGGGATGAGGAGTCGAGTTAGTCACAGTTCAGATAAATCAACCAGCCTTACTATATTCAAATGTTCTTGTGATTTACTAAATGAACCCTCTAAAAGTTACTGATGAAGAGGCAGATCTATAATTTTATAAAACTAAGGCCCATTC
>NW_018195884.1:0-415 GCF_001263595.1 Phalaenopsis equestris | reverse complement strand
AAAAAACTGTTGTTATCAAAGAATCCTTAAGAACACATCATATCAGAGATTTTAGGATTATGTACCATATCTAGGGTTCATATTTTGAGATAATGAAAAGTCCTTACAGTTAATTACATCATAAATAATCCATGATTATTTAAAAAAAACTTTTGATCAAGGTTTAATCTTTTTCTTAGAGATTTCAAAGATGATGTTAAGGAAAAGAATGTCAAATTTTCTATCCAAAACGCAGTTGATATCAACATATCCTAGAATTTAGTTTAGTTAAGGTTCATCCCTGAATCCATGCTTGAGTGGCCAACATGACCATCTTACAAAATAGAGTTAGCACATCGTTGAACATGTAAAGAAATTCTAGGATAACGTTTGTGAGATGTTCATCTTTTCTTCAGTAGCATTACAAAACAAGTTA
>NW_018195883.1:0-415 GCF_001263595.1 Phalaenopsis equestris | reverse complement strand
AATCCAAATTACAAACATACACATTTGAGCACTCAGATACATAAGTTCATCAAACCAAGCCAAATAAAATTTCAGCGTCACACACAACCACAATACTCTAGCGCTGAAAAGCAAACATAAACACAAATCCCAAGCATAATAAGTCAGAAATCATATTGTAAAGTAATCCAAATACTAAGCACACCTAGTATATTTAAGTTTAAATACTAAATACTAAATGTAAAGTAGATTCATTAATCCTCATCAGTATCGTTGTTATCTTCTCCTCTGACATCTCCCATGGATTGGTGGTGCCCGAACAAAATGTAAAAGGGATGATGTGGGAATTTTTTAGTCAAATATTTAGAAATCAAAGCCTTTATCTTCATCAAACGTATCAAACCCTCTTCAATATGCCCAGTGTGATCAAATTTTT
>NW_018195882.1:0-415 GCF_001263595.1 Phalaenopsis equestris | reverse complement strand
AACACGAGCTGTTCGCAAACAACGAGCTTTTTTGAAAGCCCTACATGTGTACCACCCAAAACTTTCATATCACATCAAAAAATACCACAATTTTTAGCTTTCAAAAAGTGAAATACATCTTTTCAAACAAACCTTCAGGTGGTATGTATGCAAAAATTGAAGCTCAAGTGTTAGATATCTAAATACATAAGAATTGATGGACATCTATGTAAATCTTCAAAAAAAAGATATAATATTGGCCCATATTTGCATGGGAATCACATGCAAAAACAACAATGATCAACAATAATTCATCACCACGGACCACTTTATCATCTATTTGTTGCCCACTTCAAAAGTGTTCATTTCATTTTGTTCATCAAAGCCAAGCTCAGTCAAATCTTGTTTGGCCATCAGGTTTCTGGAAAGAAAAAAA
>NW_018195881.1:0-415 GCF_001263595.1 Phalaenopsis equestris | reverse complement strand
ATTAATAAAGGCCTTCGCCAACAAGAACTCATTAAGCCTCTTACAATGGACTATTATATATCATATAAGCCATAAAAAGACAATATAACGAAGGAAAATAAAAACTATGCCAACTTTATGAATTGAGGAATCTAATTGTCTTCACTCATATTGGGGAATATATCCCATCACTACCAACTTAAGATTCTAATTCCAGTAATTTAAGTTTTCACTACCAATAAAATTTAGAGATTTCATATCATTGTTGAAGAGATCTAAAGTTCTCAAAATTCATAGTCGTGTTCATATAAGAGTTTTGAGTCATAGGTATGCTTCAATGAATATAAATTCCAACTATCTATTTCTTATTAGTTGGGGTGGAGTGTAGATAGGGGCATCCCATTTGGTTAATGAACATCATACCCTCTATCTTTTT
>NW_018195880.1:0-415 GCF_001263595.1 Phalaenopsis equestris | reverse complement strand
GAATCAGACATCATAGCTTATCACAGATAATATCAATAAAGCGACATTAAGGCAGGGCGAGGTCAGGTGAGCTGCATGAGACAAATTGGTGAAACTTATAATGTCGAGAAGATCGGTGTCCCATCTTGATAGAGGAATGGTTTCATTATTAGGAGAGAACCCAGTTAGTGGGGTATTTCCCGCTGAGCTAGTGATAATTAAGGTTCATTAGGTTGCGATTGTCGCTCTTCGCATAGAAGATGAAGGATCTTATGTTGAGACTCTTTCATCCTACTCAGGCTTCCAAAGAATAACCCAATGCACCTTCATTAGTGGGGTAATGCTTTCCTGTGTTGGAGGATGCATAATTTTGATCCCCTTGGCTACGCAACTATCTTTTGGAATGACGTGTGTTAGAGCGGGATGCTCCGTTGTT
>NW_018195879.1:0-415 GCF_001263595.1 Phalaenopsis equestris | reverse complement strand
GATGAGATACAGTTCTCACACTCTCGTGAGTACTATAAGAAATAAAAAATGTATATAGTTAGAGGATGACTCGTTGGTGGACGTCCAAACATAATATTTTTCTGCTATGCTGAGACACGTATACGGAAGAAAGAGCGCCTTTGAGATCTATAACAATTAAAAAAATTATTATTATTTTCGTGAAACAATTTAAGAAGAAGACTTGCTAGATATTATTTTAGCAAATAAAAAACTTTATTGTCTTTTTAAGCAAATCTTTATATGAATATTTTACAATTTTTACATTTAAATATTCATATTTACATGCATTACACTCAAATTTTTAATATTATATTAAAAAAAATAGATATAATTACATGCAGACAATTTGGATCAATTTATTTTATTGTGCCACAATCAAATTATTGAGAATTTG
>NW_018195878.1:0-415 GCF_001263595.1 Phalaenopsis equestris | reverse complement strand
AATAAGCCTATTATAGTTAAATATTGATTCTAGTGTTTTAATTGTGTACTTATTCTATTAAGGTTATCACTATACGTGACCTTTTGAGTTTATATCACCTGGGATAATTAGATTGCTTGCACTTGGGCTATTTTGAGGTAAGAAATAGGTTCGTGAGTAAAGTTGTCACAAATTGGGTTCCACTCAAAGATAATTTGTTGTTCAACATCTTTATCCCTCACAAATATTATGATATATTCATGTAATATATATTTTGTTGAAATTTAAACACTAAATCTAGCCAAAATTAATCTCGAATTGCTAGTTGTTAGAGCATTAGCAAACAAAGGGATTCTAATTTTATTTGTAATTTTAGAAATTCCAGTTTCAAACCAACAACAAAGATAAATATTAGGAAGTTTAATCCAAATATATA
>NW_018195877.1:0-415 GCF_001263595.1 Phalaenopsis equestris | reverse complement strand
TTATTTTTCAGTTACTTTTTTCTTGCATGCAGTTTATACAAAACCAAACAGATGGTGATATTTAAGCCCTTGGCTGTATTTATTTTTTTCTAAAGATTATATCTAAACAATTTAATATCACGTGGAAAATGAAGGTTAATAATTAGTTGGATAAGTTAATTGATGATGATTTTTAGAATGGTATTCTGTTTGGAAAATCATGCATGACATTATGCAAGATATGGTGATGTTATGAAATTTGGCGTTGAAGATACGTTAATGGGGGGGATGCAATGTTACTTGAACACGTCATGGATTTAAAAATAATTGAATTAGTTTTGGTAATGGTGGGACAACAGTATACCGGTAAGTAATAATGCTTTTACTGCCAGTTAGATGACCACGTTTCCCCTTTCTGCATATTGATTCCATGTAT
>NW_018195876.1:0-415 GCF_001263595.1 Phalaenopsis equestris | reverse complement strand
AAAAAAAAAAAAAAGGTTCGAATAAGCTCGAAAGAAGATTGAACCGGCTCAAACCATGGAACCGGTACTTTTTTCTATTCTAAAATTAATTAAATAGAAAAATAAATTTTGTAGAAGTGATATAAAGTAAATTTAGAGCTAAAAAAACATTCAAATTAAAAATAGAACCAAATTTCTTTATTTAGAGCCCAAAGAGCTTATGAATAACAAAATTACAAAATCAAACATATGGCATGCTTTGTGGTACCTCCAACACTACAAATACGAAGTTGGGATTGTGCACAAATGTAACGTATCATGAGGTCCGTGGGAATCAAACTTCATGGATTTTCTTGGCACTTGTTCCACTCAATGTGAGCACACCTTGGAAGCCTAGACAATCTGATCCTGTTGCGGCTTGAAATCGGATCGAAAA
>NW_018195875.1:0-415 GCF_001263595.1 Phalaenopsis equestris | reverse complement strand
AATTCAATCAAACATATAGTCCAAACAAATTACTTGTCGACCATCCAGACTTAGATATTGATGGGAGAATATGTTATTCGAACTTGATCATCAAATTTTATTATTATTTTTTCAAGCAGTTGTCATGCAAAATAATATCATAAATTAAATCCTCCACTAAGTTTCATTTGACTTTTTCTGATGCCTTTCTTCGTATTCTATCTATGGTGGCACAAAGTTAGCGTTATGAGGGAAAATAAAATTAAAAATAAAAATAAAAAAATCGACTATGTCACCTTCTTACCTCCCAAAGGATGTGTGGGCCCCTAAAAAGGTGATCCGAGTCAAAATTTTGGATCCATTTTTTTTCGAGTCAATTTAAACTCAGCCTGGCTTGACTTGAAATAGAATCACTAAAAATGAGTGAATAATAATG
>NW_018195874.1:0-415 GCF_001263595.1 Phalaenopsis equestris | reverse complement strand
TATTTTTAGTAGTTATCTAAAATGAGGATGCATGATTCAAGGGGATTTACTTATGTGGATTCTTAGATCACACCTTTGAACATAAAGATTTGAGTTCCAAGTAGTCAACATATGAAGACAAATTATTGATTGAAGGCTTGGTGACCATTATCATGTGACAAGAAATCTATACCATGGGATGGTGATTTAGATGAAAACAAAATTTGGAAGAATTTAATTTTACCTTGACAAGTTTTTAGTTTGAACTTTAAATTTGAGTTATGAGTTTCTTAATGATTTTGTTTTTATTGTGAAGTCAGTTTAGCGAAAATTTAAATTGTTTTAAGATTTATATTTTGCCTATAAATAGGCATGGTTTCTTGAATGAAGGAATTAAAAAATTCCTCCTCTCTCTCTCTCTCTCTCTCTCTCTCTC
>NW_018195873.1:0-415 GCF_001263595.1 Phalaenopsis equestris | reverse complement strand
GGGTTGAGAGCTTGAAGTCTGAGGAGAGCTGGAAGTTTGAAGAAGACTAAAGCTTAGAGAATGAGCTGGAGTCCAACATCACCTCGTCACCGATTGCCGGCGACCTCCAGTAGTCCACCACCGCTGATCACCACTTGTCAGCTGCCGCTGATTATCACTGTTTTTCGCCCGCATTTTACTACAAGTTCATTTGTGCTTCGACGTTGTAGCTTTGAAGAGTAACCCTTTCGTGCCTATGAGAAGAGGGACCATGTACTTTTAATATCCAGTTTATAGTGAATCTCTTCAGCTGTGATAGACTTCGTAGTTTTTTCCTTTTAAAAGTTTTCTACATAAAAAACTTTTGGTGTCTCTACTAGTTGTTTTTATTTCATCTGAGTGTGTGTGTGCTAAATTTTCGTGCAACATTAATACA
>NW_018195872.1:0-415 GCF_001263595.1 Phalaenopsis equestris | reverse complement strand
TATATATATATAAAAAATTAAAACGGATGCTGGGATATCCATCCTAGCAATCAATAATTTCATAACTCCCAACTTCTTAGTGCCAACATGCCCTCTCAAGTTGGGTGGCATGGTTACACCATCTTGAGGCATGATCCTGCTATAAGAGATGGCTTAGCATTGCCATGCATTATTGGTGTGGTTATGCCAAGGGTTGGCATAACGCACCAAAGGTTTTTCTTGGCTTATTTTAAGCTCAACAACCTTATCATCATGGAATGTCTTCACATGGAAGGATCGAAAATATTTTGGTCAAGAAACGGCTGACCAAAAAGAGGTCGACCAAAGTTCAACCATATCCTTGACAAACACATGAAGGTAAATAACTCAAGTGGAAAACAAACGTTGTTGTTGGGAGGTCAACTAACAAAGTACA
>NW_018195871.1:0-415 GCF_001263595.1 Phalaenopsis equestris | reverse complement strand
AGTTTAGGGGTGAGATATGTAAATGCATAAGAATTGTGGCATCGTCTTTCATCCAAATATCGAAATTTCCTACGGAAAACTAGCTAATTAGAGTCAGTTTTAATGTTTTGACGCAAAATTCAGTCTCAGATTTGCGTCCGTAGTTAATATTTGTGTCGGCGCGGACAATCTTTCACGTAACGTAAAGTCGAAGCAAACTTTTAGAGTAAAAATTTTTGAATTTTAACCGTACATCTGATACAAATCCGACGTTAGGATTGTTTTGTGTCTGATTATAATTATATTCATCCAATTTGATTGACTCGAATTTGACTGAATCCTGTAGTGATTTATAATAAAATCTAAATCTATATTTTTCATTTTTATCATTTTCTTAATATTTTTACCGACTCCAAAATATCATGTGGATGCTTTG
>NW_018195870.1:0-415 GCF_001263595.1 Phalaenopsis equestris | reverse complement strand
CTAAATTTTTTAATATTATTTTAAAAACTATAAAGATGCATATGTAGTGGTGAAATAATAATTTGGCCCTTATTTTAAAAATAAATAGGTGCAAATTGTACAAAAATTGAGTTAATGGGTCATACATAAAAATTATTGAAGATAATAATTAAGCATAAGTTGAGACATGATAAAAATATTTCTTAAAATCAGTTTGAATTTAATGTCTAGCAAATCTACTAATAAAATTATACATTTATTGATAGGATTGTTGGAGAAGTACAGAGATATTAAAAAAGATGTACACATGATTTTTGTCGATTTAAAATAACTTTTGATAAAGTACCAATGTAAGTACTTTGAAAAGTTGTAGAAAGGAAATGTATTATATGAGTGTGTACTCAAGTCATTGAAGATATGTATACTAGAGTTGTTA
>NW_018195869.1:0-415 GCF_001263595.1 Phalaenopsis equestris | reverse complement strand
TTAAACACGTTAGGGATGATTGGGGGCTCGTATAATAGCCCCTGTCTATTTACTTGAAATATATATAATATAATATATCTAAATATAAAAAAATGTGGAATCATGAAGCTAGCCCAAATAAAGCTAATAACGACGATAATCATGATGATCATGCAAATTATTTTCAAATTGTAATTGCACATTTGATAATCTTTATTGATAATTAGTAATCTATTTTCTTATTTCTTATCATTAGTATAGGAATTTTCCCATGGTGTGGGCCCCACAATTTTTTTTTGAGATGATGTGAAGTCTTATCTTCATTTATCCCTAACAACTTCGAGTCTTATCTTGAAGTGGTGAAGTGGTTGTTCAAATGATTTACATATATACCACAACATACTTATGTATTTACATAACTACCACCTAAATGTAA
>NW_018195868.1:0-415 GCF_001263595.1 Phalaenopsis equestris | reverse complement strand
CTTCTACGGCTCCGGGCAGCAACTAGCAAGCGTGTGCGGCGATTCTATGACCTCCTACGGCTCCGGGAAACAACTAGCAAGCGTGTACGACGATCATATGACTTCCTACGGTTCCGGGCAGCAATATGCAACACCACACAACATTTGTATATCTTCCTACGAATCCAAACAGCAATATGCAACACTACACAACACTTGTATGACTTCCTATGAATCCATACAGCAATATGCAACCTTACACAACAGTTTTAAAGCCTTGAATGACTCCAAACAGCAATGTGCAACACTACACAGCGATTTTAAAGCCTCAAACAACTCCAAACATTAATGTGCAACCTTACACAACAATTTTAAAGCCTCGAGTGACTCCAAACAACAAGTTCAATGCTTCCTACAACACCCAAACATCAATTTT
>NW_018195867.1:0-415 GCF_001263595.1 Phalaenopsis equestris | reverse complement strand
CATGGTTTATATTTAGATCACATTCTTTGGTGATTTATGCTACAATAAGAATCTCGGAAGTCCTCCTCCATAGCATACCCTTCCCACCCTCTCATAACTCATATGCTTAGGTATGATTCTCTTGATTAGATTACTCATACAATAACTCTCCTCATAAAAGTCAAATTACATTTTTCTAAATCAATCACAGAATCAAGCCAAGCAGCAATCCACTTTATATCCCCATTATATTTGTAGTTTCAAATAAGGTCTAATCACCCTTACTATATATTGTAAGGGTGATTATATATATATATATATAACAAAAGTAACGATTAAAATTTATTATGATAAACTGTTTTTAACTTTTTATAAAGCTCCTAATTACGTGCATCACCACTGCACTCCATCAATTCATGACAATTTTTTTAAAAAG
>NW_018195866.1:0-415 GCF_001263595.1 Phalaenopsis equestris | reverse complement strand
GTAGGTCTATGTGTGATGATGATTTTGATATAGGTAAGATTGTAGCATAGTCTTAATAGGTTTTCTATAAAGCTTCATGATACTCTATACTTAGGTGTATTTCAAACTTATAAAATTTAGGTGTATTTCAAACTTGTTCCAAACTTATTCATAATAACCTAAAACATTTTTCATACTTATGATAACCAGCAATGTTAAATATTGCATCCCTTTTATGCGCACACACTGCATATGCAAGACTTTAAACCTATAACCTTATGATTAAAAAATAAAGCTCTCAACCACCAAGCCAAGGTGATTTGCTTTTTTAATATGGAATGTGAAAGCAAAACATATAAATTACATGTGGAACACATCTAATGTCCTATCAGTAACAATAGTTTTTTTTTTCGACATTTAACATACATACGAGCCA
>NW_018195865.1:0-415 GCF_001263595.1 Phalaenopsis equestris | reverse complement strand
ATTTGAATTATTAACGATGCATCGAAATGTTGCCCGAAACTATTATAAATTATTTATGTTGTGTCGAATTGTTGCTCGTGTTGTCAGGACCTTGTCATGCACAACATCATTAGCAAGGTATGAACAATTTAGTTTTATATGAAATTAATTTGAAGTGTAATGTTGTTTAGTTATGTTTATTTTTATCGTGCAATACTTCTTGTTAAGAGAACACGATAGAATTATCCTTAAGCCAAGGTTATATGTACATGAAAAATAGTACTTTTGAAGCTATAAAGAACTTCGTCGAAAAAGCCTAAGGAAAGCTTGGGACGTAAGCGGTATTTGTATCCCCATCATGGCTCATACGTGTAGTCGTCCAATAATGTCAACTGGACATCGAAACTGCACTTCGAAGTTCATATGTCACTACGTC
>NW_018195864.1:0-415 GCF_001263595.1 Phalaenopsis equestris | reverse complement strand
TGTACAGCTCCAGGCCTTCTAGTATATTGACAAATATTCCTTGAACTTTTTCATAAAATTCAAATTCCTTTTTCTTCACTTTACTATTTTTTGTCTAATTATTCCAAGGTAACCATCGGCGGCTATCAAGGATGCTCCCTCATTTAATAGCAATAGGAATCTATGCTTGTGTTGTCTCTGTATCCAGCCAAATATATGGTTTCCCCATTGAGTGATCGACGATCTGAAATCCACTATCGGTGGACGTATACTCCTCCAGAGTGATGTAATGCTCTAGGTGGAGGACGTTGCAGTTTAGGCATTCCAAAAATGCCCTTGTAGCTGGTATTCATGTGGGAATCTCAGTGCTGCACATTGGGCGACCCGCGCAAAGATCATCTGAAACTTCTGGTAGCATCGGCTATGTAGTGAACTC
>NW_018195863.1:0-415 GCF_001263595.1 Phalaenopsis equestris | reverse complement strand
AAATAGTTTAAGATGATCTTTTGGATAAAATTTGAGGATTTGGGTAATTTTTGTTTGGTAATTTTAAGAAAGTTTGATGACAAAAGGCAAAAATTGGGTAATTACTGAGGAGGCTAATCATAAAATTACTTTTATGGTGCCATGAGAATAAGGGAGCTCCCATTTTAGATATTCCATGTTTTGGTCTTAGCAAAACCCTAGCCTAGTGCTAAGGGTTTGGGGGACCATCCACATGAGTGTCAAAAAGAGTAGGGGATCAAACCAAGCATATTTAGTTAAGGGATTTATGATGTGAGTGAAGGTGAGAGGTTCAGTTGTGTGTGTGCAAGACCGACCAAGACCACACAACCCGGGGCTAACCCTAAGGCTAGACAGTCTAATGGGGACTCCTCTTGAGCTCTTCCAGGCTTTGCTC
>NW_018195862.1:0-415 GCF_001263595.1 Phalaenopsis equestris | reverse complement strand
AAATAGTAATTAAAATTCCTAAACAACATATAATGAAGATTAAATAAATTATATAATACAAACTTAGAATGTTAGGGCCAAAGTATATGTTCATAGACTTAGGTGAGTGAGTTGAACAATGTTGTATTAAAGAAAAAAATAAAGAAACAGTGGTTGTACTGAAGGGAAAAAATGCTTCCACGTTTCACAACAAATAATTAATATCAGATACATATCTTCTTAACACAAAACAGTAAGTTTGTGCAGAACAATGATCATAAATTTAAACTCAAGACAAATTGAGGAGTACAACATAGTTGTGCTCAAGGAAAATAAGAAGTACAATCATGTTGTAATGAAGTGAGTAATATGTAAAATTTCTAAACAACATATAATGAAGATTAAATTGGTTCTAAAATACAAAAGTAGAATGTCA
>NW_018195861.1:0-415 GCF_001263595.1 Phalaenopsis equestris | reverse complement strand
TGTCATACACACACGTGTTATCCAACAGTTTGACATCAAAGTCAGTAAGGTTTGATCTCTGATTGACCTAGTTGAACCAAACATTTGAAAGGAGCATTTGGGGGCCAACAAACTCCAAAAATGATATTGACCCAAGGGTTAGAAAAGTGAAGAATGCAAAGTCATTCAACTTTCATTCAATCATACAGATGGAATTGGAGACAACTCCTCAAGCTCTCATAAAGCATCACATTAGCACCGAAAAGAACAAAATGATTATAAAAAAAATATTCAATCATTAATTGTTTCCTATTTCTGAAAAGAAATATTTTACAGTAAGTTCGTTTGTTGCCTCAGGCGAAAATAAGCCTTCACTAAGTAAACTAGAATATAGCGCACCCCCCCCCTCCTCTATACTTTTCTATTTTTTCTTCCA
>NW_018195860.1:0-415 GCF_001263595.1 Phalaenopsis equestris | reverse complement strand
GGCGATGGTGATGGTGGTCGTTGAGCAACAATGATCAGACGGTAGTGGTGACGACGATGTAGTGGTGACGACAATTTAGCGAGGGCCTAACGACAACGACGACCCAGCAATAGTGGTTTGTCAGCAGTGGAGCTAAGAAATTCACAAGAGCTTGGAGCTCCCTTCGACCTTCTCAGCCAAGTCTAGATCACCCCTTGTGAAGAGAGTGATGGCCTATTTATAGAGTACAAGAATTCAGATCAGTGAATTGGTCTGGATTCTAAAGAACCAGCCAACTCAAATATTGTCCAAGCTTAACCTTTACTAGTAATTAGATGGCAAAATGTATAATATTTAAATTAAAGAAAAAAAAATATCATATCTTAAATTTTTTATTTAGTATAATGTTCAAAATATTCAAAATTATTGTCTCAAG
>NW_018195859.1:0-415 GCF_001263595.1 Phalaenopsis equestris | reverse complement strand
GAGATACCTCTTGCCAATGCTGATCCTGTTCTTTTTCTTTAATCACGTCATAGAAGATGGCTGGGAATGCATCTGAGTTGTGAGACTCAATTTGTTCACCATCTGTATAGATGTCACATTTTTGCTGCTCTCTTCATCGATGATGAGACCACATATCTTTCATTTCACAGTTCAACGAGTGTAAAATATATTGTGGTGAAGCCACTATTGATTCAATGCAGCCTTAGTTTGTAGGACCGTTGAACTACAAACATTTCGCTCTCATTTGGTCGAAGATGATATTCCTCACCCTTTTCTTTGACTACCTTCGATTTTCTCTTTCTCCACAACATCCTGCTCAGTGAAGGACACAACTCGACTCGTCGGGCAACTAGAAGAGATGTGTCCAAAACCATGACATTTGAAGCATTTCTTG
>NW_018195858.1:0-415 GCF_001263595.1 Phalaenopsis equestris | reverse complement strand
TTTTTTTGTCAATAAAAGAAGACAAGATTACCAAATATAGATTAAACACAAGCTCATCCTTATGTAGCTAAAGATGAAAATGTTGGGGAATTGGTGAATGGTGGTGATGATGGTTAACAGAAAATGGACGATCAACAGACATCAATGAGATAAATAATGAGACAGTTGATTTGTGGAGATAGCCAAGCGATGATAGCTGAATATAGCTATAGAGTTCTTCAATATTATAGCTCTCTCTCTCTCAAATAGTATCATGATCGGGTTCATAGATATTATTACTAAGAACTCTAGAGCTTAAATTTTAGGATTTTTGCTTGCTTCACACCCCCTCCTATATGTGTATTAATGTCATATATTTATTTAACATCTGTTCTTTATAATTTAATATAAATTACATTTATCTAATATATATATA
>NW_018195857.1:0-415 GCF_001263595.1 Phalaenopsis equestris | reverse complement strand
CAATCTCCTTCGCTCCTTCTCCCGGACCTTTCTCCTACCACTCCCCTCAGCCGCCTACCATCCCAATCCCTCCACGTCACTGGCGCCACCTCCACTTCCCCGACAACCTTGTTGTTTTGCCTTCCTACAATCAATAAAACACCATCCCAACTTACCCAAGCCACCACCCGGCTTTCCCAACCTTTTCCTATCATCCCGCCGATGTCGTCATCGCCTTCGGATCTCTTCCTACACCCCTAATCGAAGATTCGTCTGTTATTGTATTTCATTTATGTTTGAGCCATGTAATAATCTTATTTCTATATTAATAAAGATTGTTTGCTTGTTTGTTAGCTTTTTTTTTTTTTCTTTTTTCATTTTTTTTCAGTTCTTCCTACTAATTCATGTAGGTTCAAATTAGATATTCACATTGGAC
>NW_018195856.1:0-415 GCF_001263595.1 Phalaenopsis equestris | reverse complement strand
AAAAAATGTACATATAAACATATTTTTTCTGTGTAAAAATGTCACATTAAGCGATTGAAATGCTACGAAGACCAACGAACATTGTACAAAGGCAACAAGTAGGTCATTTTCAAATGCTATCGGCATCAACTCCTCAAAATTCTGGTACCTCCACTAGTTTTTAAGGGGATGAAATTTCTCAGAAGGCTCAACAATAACAAGAACAAAGATCCTGGATGTCCTATTGGGCAAAGTTGGAGACAACATTATTCTTCACAATAGTGCGAAAGAAGATTTCAAATGTTATGTCGGGCATGGTCGGGATAACTTTCAGGACAACTTCTATCTTCACAGTAGAATGAAAGAAGATCGTGAAAGAAGAGCCCAGAAGTTATGGGACGACTTTCTGCTTCTTCATAGCACCACACAAAAAAAA
>NW_018195855.1:0-415 GCF_001263595.1 Phalaenopsis equestris | reverse complement strand
GCCAAAACCAGGAAACATTTCTCCACAGCCCCATAATGAACCAAAATCCAATTAATTGTGTGCACCCCATCCCCACAGTGAGAGGACTTGATCCCCCACAAAAGCCCCCTCTCAAACAACCCCTAATGTAGCTCTAAACTAACACAGAAAATCAACTTGGTCAATAAAATATCTATAAAATTCACCAGGCTTAAGAATTCATCTAGAGGTTTGTTGGACCCTATCGAAGCTACCAGAGCCAACTGATTGAGGCCTCCCCTCGTAGTCAAAGGTATTCAGCTCTAACCCTTGCTCGAGCTTCCTTTGAATCTCCATGTGTAATGGCTTCATTTCATGCTTGATAAACCATATAGATATGTTTGTATCGACTAGATGAAAAGTTTAGAAAGAAACCCCATGTGATTTGGTTGAGTCT
>NW_018195854.1:0-415 GCF_001263595.1 Phalaenopsis equestris | reverse complement strand
AGAAAAGGAGAGAAAAGAAAAAGAGGAAGGATCTTGATATTTGGAAAAGTTTGGGATCGATTTGGAAGTTTTTTTTAATTTATCTTTTGAAGATTATTCATGGCTAGCCGAGGGAGTGGGCTCCACCTCTTTCACTCAATCGAGAAGCCAGACAATTGTATGTTTTAGGTTAACCCTCCTGCTGCTTTAGGCCTTATTCTAGAGGTAGGAGATGACCCAAGCTGTTAAAATAAGGTTTCACAGTGGATTTTTGTGGCTTTAATTTAGGCATTTTTGAGAAACTGGCGCCTCAAACGCCAACACAAAAAATTATTAGATTTCAATTTTCTTTTGAAATCTACAGTATATCAAACTATGCCAACCTCTAATTAACTTTTTTAAACACTTATATTCATAATTAAACAATCTTATAGCA
>NW_018195853.1:0-415 GCF_001263595.1 Phalaenopsis equestris | reverse complement strand
GAACGAATCGAACACGAACTCATAGACGAACCGAACACGAACAACGAGCTTTTTTGAAAGCCCTACTATTATAATTGGGTTTTAAATACCCCTCCTATCAATGAAATTATGCTGCTCTATTCCAAATCTTAACATGGTATCAAAGTCAAACCCTAGATCTAGCAGCCACCAGCCTCCTCTGCTAGTTCCAGCTGCCGCCACCTCCTAGCCGCTGGCTTCCTCTGCTGGTTCTGCTTGCTTATGCTGTTAACTCCAGCAGACCTATGTTCCAGCCGGTCCTGTACCACCTAATCCAGCCTCTGACAGTCTTACAAGCAGTTTGCCGTATGATTCCTGCAGAGATCCGCCCACCCTTCTACATTATGTTTCGGCCTTCCTTTGATTCCAGCTAGTCTTCTACTGCCTGAACCAACCA
>NW_018195852.1:0-415 GCF_001263595.1 Phalaenopsis equestris | reverse complement strand
GTACACTGAACGTACACTACTGCTATAAGCGGAAAGCCAAACTTTATCCTCGAGTTTATCGATGGAATTCGAAACGGAGGTTCGGCTGGGCGGGCATTTCCGCTCAAGGACATTGCATCTGGTGGCGAGTGTCTTCATTGCTCGCTAGGGTTAGGGTTTAGCTTGCTTTAGAGAAGTCAAACGGAAACAATGGAGCGCCAACCGGAGAAAAGTGGAGAGCAGCCTATGAAGAAGGTACCGCTTTTCATAAGCGAGGGAGGTGTTCAACATTTTTTCTTGCTTCTTCCATATCTATATGCTTGCATAATTTGTTTCTTATTTCATAAACGAAATTTTAACCAGTTTGTACTGTAACTATCTCTTTTAGTGGAGCGTAATTGTTTGTGGTATCTAGATAACATTTATATTCGGATAA
>NW_018195851.1:0-415 GCF_001263595.1 Phalaenopsis equestris | reverse complement strand
TTTTTTTTTAACATGAGGTGGCCAATATACCATAGTAGCTTTATCAACTCTTGGAATATACGCAAGGAATGTCTTCTCTTATTAAAGAATGCATGAAATTATGATGCAGAAGTTTTAAACTGACCGGCGCATGTTTACACGCAGGGTGTTTTGGTCTTCCTTGCTGCAAAGTCTGGACTCATAAGTAATGCCAATGAAGCTGCAGATCTCCAAAATTTTGTTTTGTGCGTGGAGATGCTTGTCGCTGCTGTCGGTCACTTCTATGCTTTTCCCTATAAGGAGTATGCAGGTGCCAATATCGGTGGTTCCAGTGGTCTGATTGGCAGTTTTTCTCATGCTCTAAAATTTACTGATTTCTACCATGATACGGTTCACCAGGTAAACTAAAAAACCTGCTAATGTGATTTTTTTTTTT
>NW_018195850.1:0-415 GCF_001263595.1 Phalaenopsis equestris | reverse complement strand
GGAACCAGTGTCTCCTCTAGAGAATGGAATGACACAAAAGGGAGACAAGTGTTATGCAGAAGCCCTCTTCCTTGGGTCGATGGAGGTGATACCCAACACCTTCTTGACTGATTAACTCAGGGAAAATTGTTCTTTAGAGGCTAAGTACTGAGACTCCAAAGTTCAAGACAAAGTCTCCTAGGACACACCCGAGGTCCTTGCACTTACTCAAGCATTCAAAAAAACAAAAAAAGATGGAAGAAGCGCAAAACATAGGTAATTTCTGCTACGAGTGTCAAGCTTTCCTAAAGGTTTCCTTAATCGGATAACTAACATGATCATCTCTCCCCAGGGGATTCTCTCCTTTGGGTATCTTTTCCCTGACCTTTGCCACGACAGATACACTTAAAAATTACCTACTTTTCATATATATTTT
>NW_018195849.1:0-415 GCF_001263595.1 Phalaenopsis equestris | reverse complement strand
GCTTTGCTCCCGAGGACGTAGACATCTTTGTCGAAACCTCGTTAAATCTCTGTGTTTTCTTTTAGATTTGTGTCAATTCCTATTTTTTTCGCCCTGATTTCTCAACAATATTTAATTTTGATTTATTTCAACTGATATTAGTTTATATTTGATATTGTTAGGGGTTTTATCTTGTTACAATAAAACTATTGAAATCAGTCCTAAAAGAAAATCTTAAATTCGGCCCTGGAAGCTATCTTATCTAAAATTTAGTGAAGACCGTGACTAGTTAAGTTAGTTATTTGGTGACAACTAACATACCTTGCAAAAAGTAGAGAATCACAAAATCATGAACTTAAAATAAATATTCAAATTCCCTTCAACACATACTGTACTCGTACACTAAATATAGGTTAATTTGCAATTAATCTAACTA
>NW_018195848.1:0-415 GCF_001263595.1 Phalaenopsis equestris | reverse complement strand
GACATGAAGGATTAGAGCGTGGAAGCTCTTTATTGAGAGATTTGATGCCTAGATTGCTATATTGTGCTTCTCTAGAGTATTTTCCTCTTCCCTATATTATCTTTCTATAGGGGAACCTTGTTGTTTCACGCCTATCTTTTGAACTGTGATTGTACGATATGTTTCTGACCATTAAAGAAGAATGTCACCCTTTATAAAATTTGGTTATTTGGAGTCGCCTTACTTTTATGGTCAGTCAAAATAAAGTGCTTTTGTTATATTTGTCTTTAGAAGGTGCCCCAAACATTATTAATATTACAGGACATATCCTGCAGTCACTTCTGACGAAAAATAACCCTGACCTGTAAATTTTGTGAATTGTTGAAGTTATTTTGCCGGTGCAGAAAACATATTGTTTAATATGCTGTAGAGGTTT
>NW_018195847.1:0-415 GCF_001263595.1 Phalaenopsis equestris | reverse complement strand
AAAAAAATATGCAAAATAAATCTTGCATAAGATATGTATGTTATGTTTCAAAACAAGTACATATAAAATGCAGTGATCTAAAAAAACATAAAGAAAAACCTGTACTGCTCTGGATCCTCCCGCAGGGCTTCGATATAGGCTCTAAAAATAGCATCTCGATCCTCACTGTTTGGATACCCTTCCATCAGTTGTTCAAAGACTGTGACAAAGCCAAGTGCAAAGACAGCATCATATTGATAGGTTCTCTTGTACCTCAACAAATGTTGTTGGACAAGAAGCTCTTGCAATACATTATTGTATATGCTGGGAATAGGTCGCTTGTATGACTTCAGGAATTTGTATTTTGTTTCAGACACAGTAGGAGGAAGAACTGTGATAAAGAAAGTTGAGAACCGCAGATACTGATACTAGGATA
>NW_018195846.1:0-415 GCF_001263595.1 Phalaenopsis equestris | reverse complement strand
CTTTTACTTACTCGGGACTCATTAAATTTGCCTTATATTAGAACCTAGAAGATTTTTATGCACAGCTCTCTGGTTTGGTTTTTCTGCTTCATCTCTACGTTTTATCTGCACCCTCCCTTTGCTGCGATCTATATTCTGGCAGTTCAGAACGCCTTCTTTGCTTATCTGCTGGACTTTTTTTGCTTGTGGATCAGTTTCCTTGGTGGCAGAACCGTTGGCTTGGAGCGTTCTATCTGCTGTTTTGTTGGCTTGGAGAGATTTGGAGTTTTTATCTGATGCCAGATTTTGGTTTTTCTCAAATGTTTTACCTGTTTTTGTTTTGCATTCGCACAAGTATATTTGTTTTGGGTTTTGTTTTTTTGTCTTGGCTATACTTGTAATTTTCGGGTTTGATTTGGTGTGGGTTGTACTGTGG
>NW_018195845.1:0-415 GCF_001263595.1 Phalaenopsis equestris | reverse complement strand
CCGGGCAAGGTGTAATTCCTATTATAGGTGGTCTGTACCTGGTATATCCAGATTGTGCGTGTCTAAGGCTGTTAAAAAAGCTCATTGTTCGCAAACAACTCGTATTTGACTTCTTGAGTTGTTCTTGTTTGGCTCGTTCGTTAAACATATAAGTTGAGCACAAACAAATTGTTTAAGTTTGATTTACAAATGAACCGAACACGGATAACACTTTGTTTGCTCGCGTTTGGCTCGTTTTAGCTCGAAATTAAAAAAAATTATATTTATATGTATGTGTGTGTGTGTGCGCGCGCGCGTATCTAAGTTTAAATCATAGCAGCTCTTGTGGTCATATGGTTTTGCGATTTCTATTGTACAAAATTAGTTTAGATTTGAATCCAACACCCTACATCTATTTTTTCCAATTAATTTTAAC
>NW_018195844.1:0-415 GCF_001263595.1 Phalaenopsis equestris | reverse complement strand
TATTTTTCAATTGGGTTGAATGTTCTAGTCAGTTTATCATCAGAAACTATCAAACCTGAGGACTCGACATTCCTAATGACACCCAATAAGATTGCACAGGACCAGTGGTATATGTCATATTTTAAGGTAATTCAATTCATTCATATTTTTCTAAATTTAAATGAACAGAGTAATTTGAATAACATTGTTAAATGTTATAAGATTGTATTGGAGCAATCAATTGAACAACGTGTATGCAAATGTGAAGAATAATAAGAAGGTCGCATTCATCGGGCGATGCGGGTCACCAACACAAAATATCATGATTGTATGTGACTTTAATATGTGCATTACTTTTGTTATAATTGGTTAGGAAAGTAGTGCATAAGACAGTAGCATATTCAATTTTGTCAGAAGAACTCAGAAATACAACTCT
>NW_018195843.1:0-415 GCF_001263595.1 Phalaenopsis equestris | reverse complement strand
AGCAGGAAACAAGGGAATACCAATCCAAAACCATTTGGTTTACCTTTAAAACTATGATTAGATCTCTCAAAACCTACTGTGCAAAACAACACTCAAAGAGTAGACAGGAGAGGGATTCTTCAGCATTGAGACATAAATGGCATTGGCCTCTCAGAGACTTTAACTTCAGGAGGTCATCAATATGGAAGAGTTTATGGAAGATTCTCTAGCAAAAAAATGACATAGATGGAGTAATGAATTTATTACAAATGATATCACCCCATGGAACATAATCCCAGCTGAATAACTTAGAGTAGATGGCCTTAGAGATACTTTGGAGTTTACTTGAGTCGAGCACTAATCTATCTTTCTGCTCTCTACTAAAAGGGATTTTGTATATCCAAGCAACTGTAGTTTGGTCCAGCATAGAAAGGAG
>NW_018195842.1:0-415 GCF_001263595.1 Phalaenopsis equestris | reverse complement strand
CCGATCCGCATGGAATAATTTTTCGTCAAATTGGGAGCTAGACTCTTAAAATTTGGGACTTAATAGTCATATATAGTGTCACATCCTGGGTCCGAAAAGTCGGATGAGATGATGCCCTTACATGTTCTAATAGATCAATGGGACTCGACAAAGTGGGAGGACGACAAGACGAGCGGGAACTAGAAAATGAATTAATTGTGTTTTGGGAAGTTGGTGAGGCAGCGAAAAAGGTAGGCAAGAAAAATTTTGGAGAAATGTTGATGTTTACATATAGGGACTATTTTAGCCTCAATTTAAAGAATATGGGACCAATTTGGCATTTTTATAAACTTGGGGCTAAAATGACAACAAAAATAGTCGGATATATATATAAAGAGTCTGATGGTCTAAGATATGAAGGCTAAAATATCTCATA
>NW_018195841.1:0-415 GCF_001263595.1 Phalaenopsis equestris | reverse complement strand
CTATGTCAGGCCTCATGATATTTTCCCTTTCAAGATTTTTCCACTTAAAAACTTCTGATGTCTCTACTGGTTGTTTTTTTCGTATGAGTGTATTTTGAGTTCTCGTACAACGTTAAGGCAATAATCCATTGCTCTCCCGTCATGAATCTTCTAACAAACATCAGTTTGACGACATCTGTAGGAAACGAAGCACCATTCAACAATGTCTTCAACTCTGAGACGTTGAGCCCCTACTTCATTTCCCAATGATTTACATCTTCCAACTTGCAAAGAAACCTATTTTGCATCTTGACGATTATCTTTGGAGCATTCTTCGATGTATAAAACAACCTTCACTGTTGTCTCGAAAGGTCATTCACGTCAACGTCTCTGGCCTGATTGTGGCGGGGTTGTCTTCTCGCATCCTATTTAGATA
>NW_018195840.1:0-415 GCF_001263595.1 Phalaenopsis equestris | reverse complement strand
ATGATAAGTGCACCAAAGTAGTGAAGGCGAGTATGCTGAAGTGGCCGGTTGACCGGGTCGGGGCGACTGGTCGAACCAAAGCGGTCGGTCGACCAAGCTGGGGTGGCCGATCAAACCAAAGTGATTAAGTGATCGTGCATGTAACATGTAATATGATCAACACACCAAAATGCATCAAATGGTTCATGCAGATGCAATTAAACTCAATCACTAACGACCTCGTATAGATATCTAGGGCCGATGCACTTGGATTTATGGCATCGCTGCCTCCAGCTTTGGTGTGGAAATGTGGAGGGTTTCCTCCTCCGATTTCTGGTAGGGGAAACCCTCCACTGTTCATAGGGCGGACTAGCTACAAAGTATTTACTGTCATCTAAGATTGAACTCAACTAATCCCTCCCAAAGAGATTAAAAG
>NW_018195839.1:0-415 GCF_001263595.1 Phalaenopsis equestris | reverse complement strand
TATATATACATTTCAAAGCATTAAAATATTTCATTATAAGCTTTGAAAAATAATATTTTTATATATTAAAATTTGAACATAATATCATAATTGATCAATGCTTCTTCGATAGCTCCCTGATAAGCTTGGATTTTGACATAACATTTGAATAATCGCTTACTTGTCAAATCATGGGCTCTTTAAATAGGATATTGAATTGATTTTTCACGTAGAAATAATTAACAAGCAAGCCAGTGGCAGTGGCGTCTTCTATGTAAATCAGAGATGAGCAGAGTAGAGAGCAAGAAAAATATAAAAAACTGATCAATTATAATGAATCCAATTGTAGTTCTAGATGCTTTTTGTCTTGGTTCCCTTGTTCATCTTGTTCTAGCAGATAGTAAGAGGAGAAGGAACATCTTAAGCAAGATACCTC
>NW_018195838.1:0-415 GCF_001263595.1 Phalaenopsis equestris | reverse complement strand
TTGACTCCAAAGATTGCATTTCTTCATCCATGACATACTTCTACTCCATTGAATCTTCAACTTGAGTGGTCTCCTCAAAGCATTGTGATTCACTACTATCAATTAACAACAAATAATGTAAAGAAAGAGAATATATTTGTATAAGTTTTTTCACTCTACTGGATCTTCTAACTTCTATAGCAGGTGACTTAGGAACTTTCAGTGCTCATTCTGGTCGAGCACTACTTCTTTCTCCAGAAGTAGCTGACGGGATATCCTGAGTTCTGACCTTATCCTTGTACATCTCCGTTTCATTAAAAGTGACATCTCTGCTCATGATGAATTTTTTATTATGATATTCCCAGACCTTGTACCCAAACTCATCTGAGTCATATCTAATGAGGTGCACTTGACAGATTTTGAGTCAAGCTTGCTT
>NW_018195837.1:0-415 GCF_001263595.1 Phalaenopsis equestris | reverse complement strand
TTTTTTTATATTGTTTACGCTTTAAATTTAAATAAAATATGCTTGTTATATTAAAAAAAAAAATCAATATATTTTTTAAATACTAAAGATAACTAATTGTTTTGAGAGTTTTTAAAGGAAATTGATTTATTAAGAAAAATACAAAATATGAAAAACATGATAAATAAACATAGCTAAAGAAAATGTAAAATTAAAAATCAAAAGCAAGATTTACATTCATACTTGTCAATCATTATGTATTGGCAAATTTTAACACCTAAATTTCGATTTTTTAATATTCGACATCTTACCTATACATCAAAAAAGAGAATAAACTTTTTTAAAGTTCCGATGTGACATGTAACATGAAAGATTTGGTGACATAAATGTAAAAACCAACGTTTAGATGTTAGATGTGTAAATATATAAGAATTGG
>NW_018195836.1:0-415 GCF_001263595.1 Phalaenopsis equestris | reverse complement strand
CTGCTCCTCCCCTTCCACCATGGTGCCACTCCAGAACCTGTGGCAATACCCATTCCCACTTGTTGATCTTCTAGAACCTTCAGTGCCCCAACCCACCTTACTGTCAGCACCCCAACCTGGACGCTCATTACTGCTACTATTCTGGACTGGCCGCAACTTTGTTACCGCCGCTCTGGACAGCCCTTCCGCATCGACTCCCCCTGCTTTCTTGTAACACGAACCATTGGAAACCACTGCCTTGTTCTTTTCTACTAGCCAACCACCTCGTCCACTGCCCCCCACCTTCCAAGCCCTCGCCGACCACCATCACCCCTCTAGATCAAAGCCTAGTTGAGTTTGTGTTATTGTTTGTTGCAAATTGAGATTTTATGTTGTGCTGAGTTATAATTTCCTATTTGAATTCAGCAATAATATT
>NW_018195835.1:0-415 GCF_001263595.1 Phalaenopsis equestris | reverse complement strand
AAAATCCATGAATTTTCGAATTTAAGTAACGTTATCTTCTGACCACTATGATCTTTTTTGTTTTCTGTCGGCAATCGTGTGGCATAATCTTACACGTGCGACGATGATTCATCGCTCATCAAAACATAAAAATGGAATTTTTACTTCTTCTCAAATACGTTTTTTCAATTTACAAATAAGTCAAATTTTACTATTTATATATTATTCAATATGGTCCACTTAATAAAAATATTATCTTAAGATCTTATGCGATCATGCGGCGACACATGCGCTCGTACACGCTGAGCGCGTGTGCGAAGAGCATCTGAGAGAAGTCAGAAAACATCATTATTTGTTAGTGTCAATTAATAATTGGTTGCGATATTATTCAATTATTATATAGATTACCTTATTTTACTTGTTAAGACTATCGATA
>NW_018195834.1:0-415 GCF_001263595.1 Phalaenopsis equestris | reverse complement strand
ATCCTAAATATATATTATAAGTATAAAATTCTTATCAAATATTTTAATTAAACTTATTAAAACTCACCTTAACCTTTTCGATCGAAGCCTTAATTGTGTGCAGACATTTCTTCTTGCGATCGAATCACTCTCTCCTTCCCTGCATTCAGCTCCCCCCGCATGAGTTTGGACGTCGACGCTTACCTCCTTCGTATGGAAGAAGCGCGTGTGCACCCGGAAGAGCTTCTTCACACATTACCGACGCCGACTCTTCCTCTATTGCTCGACACCAATGTCGATACTTCCTCGTCACCGGCTAGGACGTCTCCCGCATCATTCTCCTCTCCTTCGCACGCCACTTGACTCCCAGTTAAATGATCTCTACTAGGCCACGTCATTTGATAGGCAAACTCATAGTGTAGGCTTCCGATCTCCT
>NW_018195833.1:0-415 GCF_001263595.1 Phalaenopsis equestris | reverse complement strand
TTTTATTATTATTATTATTTGTTTAAAGCTTCCAACAATCAAGACTAATATCACAAAGAAATCTCCCCTCAAATTAGTTCATAAGCCATCTAAAATATGGGTTTGAGCCAAAGGGAAAACTTCAACCAGTTATTGGCTATTAGTTGTTCCAGCCCTAAACATTGTCATTAGGTTATGGGGTGTGGTACTATTCTCTTAGCAAGCGTATTAGATTATCCATCATCGCCAATATCCCTCATGCCTCCAATATGTAAATGTGCAGGAATTTAATGGTCTGTCTGTAAGTCCCCTCAGGTTGGCGTTCGATCCCCTGTGGCGCGGGCTCTCATCATGGAGCCTAGTGCCTGAGAAATCGGTATTTGGGTCTCTTCCAAATGTAGATTTCCTTGTAAAAGAATATATATATATATATATA
>NW_018195832.1:0-415 GCF_001263595.1 Phalaenopsis equestris | reverse complement strand
CTAATTTACGTGTCTTATTTTCTCAAAATTGTGTTAAGCTCATGTCTGATGGGGTGTTGAGATGTGTCTTGACCATGTTCGAGCCTCAAAAAAATTCCAAAATATATTTTGTAGCGTCGGATATGTGTTGCATGTCAAACAAGTGTCAATATTTGACATGGGTACGACACATTTTAAGAAGTGTCGGAGCTACATAAATCATAAGTAGAACCAAAAAATTATCAAAATTGTAAATCAGAAATATAAGACAAATGCTATCCCATACAAAAATTCATCATCATCAATATTAGCCTTATCCCAATTACTTGGGGTTCGATTTATGAATTTTCATTTTTCATATGTTCCTACTGAGTCTAGCAAGGAATGCTCGACTTATTCTTTGCAAATTTTTTTTAAGTTATATCAATGCTACATC
>NW_018195831.1:0-415 GCF_001263595.1 Phalaenopsis equestris | reverse complement strand
GGGTTGAGAGCTTGAAGTCTGAGGAGAGCTGGAAGCTTGAAGAAGACTGAAGCTTGGAGAATGAGCTGAAGTCCAACATCACCTCGTCACATACTGTCGGCGACCTCCAATAGTTTACCACCGCTGATCACCACTTGTCAGCTGCCGCTAATTACCACTGTTATTCGCCCGCTTCTTACGACAAGTTCATTTGTGCACCGACGTTGTTGCTTTGAAGAGTAACCCTTTCATGCCTATGAGATGAGGGACCATGTACTTGTAATATCTAGTTTATAGTGAATCTCTTCAGCTGTGATAAACGTCATAATTTTTTTTTCCTTTTAAAGGTTTTCTACATAAAAATTTTTGGTGTCTCTACTGGTTGTTTTTATTTCATCTAAGTGTGTGTGCTAAATTTTCGTGCAACATTAATACA
>NW_018195830.1:0-415 GCF_001263595.1 Phalaenopsis equestris | reverse complement strand
TTGCCAAAAGGAATCCAACTCAGCTTGTAGCTTGGCCTCCATGCCGGCCTCTAGCTTTGACCTTATATGAGCGAAAAAGACGTCAATCTCAGCAGAGAGTGTCACAACATATCTGGAGATCTCCTAATCTTGTGCAGTAGAGGCAGAAGTTGCAAATACACTGGTTGAGGGGTTATCGTCGTAGAAAAATCCCTGTAACCCGAACCCGTAAACTTGACCCTTCTTCTTTTCTCCAGTATCCTCTCCTCACAGGTCGTACTAGAAAATATCATGCTCGCAGATCGTAATTAGGGATATCAGAACGGTCTGTTGTTCGCGAACAGCTCGTTATTATCAACATCTCTTATTCGGCTCGTTCGCTAAGTTAATGAGCAGATCATGAATAAAGATTTGTTCGTTCGTGTTCGGCTCGTTT
>NW_018195829.1:0-415 GCF_001263595.1 Phalaenopsis equestris | reverse complement strand
TTCAACTACTTTTACATGGTTGCAGCTGCCCCAGACAAGCCCCACAATTTAAATATTGTCTGAAAGTTGATCAAACATCTGCTATTTTGGTGCAGGTAATTGTTTCCGCAGCTCTTTATTTGAAGCCAAACCCAGCATTAAGTTTCGAAGAAGCAGCGAGTTTGCTAAATTCACAGAATCATGAAAATGGAATGCTAGAGAGAGAATCCTTCAATTTATTTCTTAAAAAATGTGGGCAAATTTCCGACATAATCTTCACAAAACCGTTGCATCTAAGAATAAAGTTGGATTGTGGAGATCACCCTGCCGCTGCTACCACGAAAGAAACCATCTTGACGGACACCAGATTAGAGTTGAATGTGACTTTAGAATAATAAGGCAAATTTACATGCATACCACACAATTCTTATGTATT
>NW_018195828.1:0-415 GCF_001263595.1 Phalaenopsis equestris | reverse complement strand
TCCTTTTCTAGTCCTCAAGGAACAGTCAACAAGAAAGTCCTATGTCTAGACCTTAGGCTACTAAGGAAGAAAGTATACCTAAACCAAAAATGAGGTGAACAGATGGACCCCAAATAGGTGTGGAGTGTTGGTTCGACACCCTGTATGTATTGGTGTTGATTAAAGAGATCAAAAAAACCAACACGATTTTTTGAGTCATCACACTCAAAATAGCATAGAAAAAAAGTAGAAAGTTTCCGTTCGGGAGTAAACATGGACTCCCGTTGAGGAATAAGGAAGGGAATTCTAGAAGCAGCTATTAGGAAAACTGAGTGTTGCAGAAAGATTCAATTTCAATTCAAAGTTAAAAATATTTTAATTTTGATTTTAACTTCAATAGTTTTAGAGGATTTTATTTTTTGTGAGGAGACCGAAT
>NW_018195827.1:0-415 GCF_001263595.1 Phalaenopsis equestris | reverse complement strand
AAAACTATGATTGTTAGGTTTGAGCTTGTAAAGATATCAAAAGCAGGCTACATAATTTTTTATTAGTGGAGACCTTTTGATGAATCTACATTATCATGGAAAAAAATAAGTTCCATTGTAGTTAGAATCGTTTAACAGTTTATTTTTCTTTTAATGCACAAAGAAAATGGGCACATCAAGAAAGATTGTCAAACTTTGAGAGAGGAGTTGTCTGCAAATTGCAATTATAAAGAAGAAAATATATGCTTGTATGTTTGATTGTCTGTAGAGTGGTTAGGATTAATTTAAGAGATGTTATTCTAGTGACGATTAGAGTAATATTTAGATATTATTGGATCTTAGACTCTATATGCTAATGTCATATATGTCATTATGAAGATTTATTTTTCACTTATAAGCCATTTGCCATTTGCCA
>NW_018195826.1:0-415 GCF_001263595.1 Phalaenopsis equestris | reverse complement strand
ACCCCAAAAAATTTTTAAGTGCAGCAGGAAACAAACCCAACCGACCAGAAGAAAAGAAAGGAAAATACCAACATAGCTCATAGGTAGAGACAGCACAGCCGCAACTAACAAATAAAGAAGCCACAGCCGCAGCCAACAACAAAAGGGCAGCAAAAAGAGTATGGGAAAAGTTCCGGACTTATCCTTCAAAACATTCCAAAATAGAGTTGAAATAAAGACTTAAATGCTTCCTCAAAAATCGGCAAAATAAGGAACAGGCAAAGCTCCAAATCCTTCTCAAAAACTATCAAAATGAAAACCCACATGCACATTTAAACAGTTATTCTGGAAACCGACAAAGTAAGGAGTAGAGGCGAGTTCCACAATCTTCTCCAAACATCCAAAACGAAAGCATGAATAAGCATTTAAACCTCCT
>NW_018195825.1:0-415 GCF_001263595.1 Phalaenopsis equestris | reverse complement strand
TTATTGGTTGTATATTTGTAACAATTTCATTATTTTAAATTGTAATATTATTATGTAAGAAATAAAATTTATTTTGCTTAAAGTTGGTCCTTACATATATATTTTTTTGCAAATAAAAAATGTTTAGAATTATAATTTTTTTAATCAAGCCCATATTTCAAGCTGAACACGAGCCAAAATGAAACATATCTAACAAATTTGAATCGAACATAAACAAACTCTTAGTGAACTATTTCAAACACGAGACGAATACGAACAACTATAATTTCAAGCAAATCAAACACAAACAAGAGCTTGGCCCGCTCCTGCTCAGTTGGGGGTTTGTGTTCGCCGTCGTATGTCCTATCACACAAGTGAGGCATTTGTAAAGGCAAATGCAAAGTGGCATTGAGTAAGGGGAGGAGGTCACAAGTGA
>NW_018195824.1:0-415 GCF_001263595.1 Phalaenopsis equestris | reverse complement strand
TGCTACTCGGGAATGTCGGCGAAGCGGCGGCTTGTGGCTCCGCGCCGGCTTTGCTTGAGGAGAACGAGCGGCTGCGGAGGAGCAACGCGGCGCTTATGTCTGAGCTGGCTCACATGCGGAGGCTTTACAACGACATCATTTACTTTGTACAAAACCACGTCCGGCCGGTGGGGCTGAGTTCAACCAGCGCTTATAATAGCGGTATAAATGGTTCTTTTTACGAGTTCCGGCGAGGGGGAGCGGGTCTCAACTCTGTAGGAAGTGCGACGTCTAGTAGCTCGCTGACTATCGCTGAGGATCCATCGACGCGTTTGGATGGGAAGGATAGTGAGAGCAGCGGTAGCCCGACGAAGCTTTTTGGAGTTAGTATCTGTGCTAAGAGAAGGGAGTTCCCTGGCGAACCGGCTTCTTCTTC
>NW_018195823.1:0-415 GCF_001263595.1 Phalaenopsis equestris | reverse complement strand
GGCATTGACGGCCATTGGCAACAAGGCGGCAGGCGACCGGCCGGCCTGGCATAAGTATGTGTAAATGGAATTAGAAAGAATCCACCACAAAAGTTGGTTGGAAGTGGGCCACATGAGTGTAGCCGGTTATGTGGCGCCAAGTTATTGTGAGGCATATGTACATCCACTCGTTTCCTGTGAATTTACATGTCTAAACTCCTAAAATTGAATATTTGGATATAGGCCATCTTATCTATACATGCAATCTAAAATCATATGTTCCACTTTTTAAAATTTAAAATAGTGATATTTTTATATGATTTCAAAATTTTAGATGATATAAGTGTAAAAAAGCTACAATTTATGTTTTAGATATTGATACGTTGGATCTTATTGTCTATCACGAATCTAAAGTTATTTTTAACAATCCTTTGAT
>NW_018195822.1:0-415 GCF_001263595.1 Phalaenopsis equestris | reverse complement strand
TATTTGAATATCAAGCTTGGTTAACCCTTTATAATGATTCTTTATTTGCTATTATGTATTGGGTGGTATTATAATAATACGTTGATCATTAAATAAGAAAGGGTATATAGTTTGTCCTGCAAAATATGGGATTTTTATGTGCATCTTAAATATGCATGGCCACATTCATTTAAATTTCAGATTTTTATTGATGAAGGAATTATTTCAAGAAAGAACTAAAGCATAGAGGAATAAATTGTAGAGGAAGAAATGATTTTAAAGAAGGGACTTATGATTTCAAGGTACAATTAATGCTTCTTGTTTTAAGGGAGTGGCCACTCTATGCTTGCTTACATGAACAAAAGATACCATCCAAAATTTTATCAATTTATTGTTAATGTGATCATGTGATATCTTCAAAGAGGCTACATAATGT
>NW_018195821.1:0-415 GCF_001263595.1 Phalaenopsis equestris | reverse complement strand
TTTTTTTTTTTTTTAATTATGTTGCTTTCCTTCATTTATCCACTTTATTTTAGGAATAATTACATTCATGGCACTAAAAATTTTGCTATTTATAAAATTAACACCAAAATCATTTTTTTGAGTTATTTAACATTGCATTTAGGCATGGCACAATCATACCATTTGAAATTTGTTAAAATTAAAATCAACCACCTTGTAAGAAATAGGAGGCACACCACCAGTCTTATCTTTCACTTGACAAATGCAATGAATCCACTTAGTATAAACCAAGAAAAAATTATGTTACTATCTAAAGAGGTAACACAATGTCATAGTTCTATTCATTTGATAGCACAACTATCAACATAATCAAATGTTATGATAAATCTAATTAATGATGTGAAACTAGGAAGCCATGTATGTATTGAAAATGAGT
>NW_018195820.1:0-415 GCF_001263595.1 Phalaenopsis equestris | reverse complement strand
ATCGCTTATCCAGAATCAGTTGTTTTCAAAACACACAAACCAAACAATTAGTCAGCTTATCAGAATAAGCTACTGGATAAGCTGCAGGCTTGCAGCTGTCCCAAACAGACCCTAAATTAAAGTCATTTGCATTTTCATAGTTCTAACATCTTAGCGTCACTTTTTATATTTCTGCTTTCCAAAAGTTTAATGGCAGAACAACGTAAAAAATTAAAAGTTTTGTGTTATATACGTAAATACATACGAATTGAGCGGCGTGTATGTAAATGTTCCTTTAGATTTTCGTACAGATAATTTATGGCATTATTTTATATTTGTATTTAGTTAACGAAATAAATTTGATGACTTAATGTTATATACTTATAACACCCACATTTTAATTTTTACAATTATGCCACTGTGGCTAAAAAAAAAA
>NW_018195819.1:0-415 GCF_001263595.1 Phalaenopsis equestris | reverse complement strand
GTTAAATTAAGCATCTTGACAATAAAAAACCTAGTGACACTTTAAGTGATTTGAGTGATCCAATCTGAGTTCAAATGAGTGCAGGTTAAGCGCTTGAAGTATAACTGAAAGCTTCAAGCATTAATTAGAATGTCAAATTATATTTGAATTTGGCATTCTTATGATCAAATCAAAAGGCTAAACGTACGATATATAATAATGACAAGATCATTTAATTTTAAAATTGTTAAGACACTTAAATGCTGAAAAAATGTCAATGGTTGAAGGAATACAAATTATCCGATGAAATGCATTAAAGTTTTGGCTAAATTTACCAAAACAACTCTCCCTAAATTTATAAATGGATCCTTATTTTTTTCAGAAGGGATGGAGAGCCAAGGGTAAAACTAAATCTACACTCATAATAGCATAGTTG
>NW_018195818.1:0-415 GCF_001263595.1 Phalaenopsis equestris | reverse complement strand
AATCACTATCTTGTGGAAAATAGTGGAGTGGCAGCAACCACAAGCGATGTCAAGAGAACGCTGCTACAACTGTGTGGACCAAAACAAATTATACTTTACGCTGTCAAATTGTTCTCCAATTCATCATAACTGAAAAAAAACAATTATTTAACAGGACTGAAAAGTTGAAATTTGTCTTATTAGCTGAATCAGAATTATACGACATCTGTGATCATCTTATCGTCCGTCAACATCCGCGTGCTTCAATGTCTTCATAGAATTAAATTCTTAGTCTTTGCTCTGAGTTTTTCTGGTCCTCTATCTTTATCATTTGTCTTTGCTGTTGTTGATCTTTTCTGGAGATATGTGTGTGATTTATTTGTATTGTTTGTTTTTTAAATTTCTTTAGTTGGTGGGTTTGATTTTAGCTTGTTGT
>NW_018195817.1:0-414 GCF_001263595.1 Phalaenopsis equestris | reverse complement strand
TAGCCTATTTGAGATGTTGCACAATGCACATAACTAATTTCTTCATTAACTGTCAAAGAGCATCTAAAGTGTTTAATGGTCTTCCCATCTAACTCAAAACTAGCCACCATCGCTTAAGTTGTTAGAAAGAGTATTTTCTTCCTCCCAGATCAATGCTAAGCCAAAAATTAATAATAATAAGCACAATTTTTTTATCTTCAAGGTCTAAAACAACAGAAGATGTATACAAAATAATTAGCAAACATCAATGTTGTTGAAAACTAACTGTAGTGCAACAACAAACATATTATCTGTTATAAGCCAAAGTTCAATAAAGTTAATTTTCAACTACAACATCCTTATAACCGTAATGTACAATAGCATGCCCAAAAGGTATTATGAGATTTCATTATTCAATCTCCAACTATTTTAAGA
>NW_018195816.1:0-414 GCF_001263595.1 Phalaenopsis equestris | reverse complement strand
AAAACCCCACAATAAACCACAATGAAATATATAATGATTGAACCTAGATAAAATTATTGGTGTATTTTGTGCATTTATCATTATATTTTCTATTCTTTTTTCCTCTCCCTAATTGAATCAGATTTATCAGTTTTCCCAGCATGACAAGTATCCAAAAAGTAAAATCAGATTTCATGATTTTTGAAATGTACGAAGTCTCAGCTAAACTGAAATACAAAAATGTGATTTTTCTGAACACTTTCTTAAATGGACAAGATGCCGAAATTGGCTTTTCACATGAGGCAAAGCATTAATGTATCGGCTTACAGAATTTGGAAATTGAATCATACGGTAGATTCTCTAGATGAAATATCCCAAAACTAATAATTTATAATCAAAGAAAAGCGCTATGCGTAGTGATATGCCATACTTTTT
>NW_018195815.1:0-414 GCF_001263595.1 Phalaenopsis equestris | reverse complement strand
CATACCACAAAATTCTCATGAATTTACATATCTAACACCTAAAATTTCATATTAACATTTATAACGCTTTGGTACTATAAATCTTTACATAAAAGCGTGTATTTTACTTTTGAAAAGTTATTAAAAGTGATATTTTGATTATTAAAATATTTTGGGGGTTATACATATTATTTAGCAGTTTGGGGGATTTACGTACATAACACCTAATTCCTATATATTAACATATCTATCAGCTAAATTTTACATTTTACATTTATACCACTGAATCTTTCATATTATATAAAAAATATCATTATTTTCACTTTAATGCTTTGATAAAGTGGTATTTATGTAAAAATTAAAGTTCAGATATTAGACATGTAAATACATAAGAATTGAATAGTGTGTATGTAAATCTTCCATAAAGATGAGATT
>NW_018195814.1:0-414 GCF_001263595.1 Phalaenopsis equestris | reverse complement strand
TATATATATATATATAAATATAATACATAGGAATTGAATGATATGTATGTAAATCAAGCTAAACAAGCAACCATTTTGCATTATTTATTTTATTTTATCTCTTATATATTATTTTTGCTTTCTCTCAAAATATATTTTTATTAAATAAAAATGTGAAATTTGAGAGAATTTCATTATTTTTAAGCTTATAATATAAAAATTATTTAATTTTAAATTAACTTTTAATCTTATTTATTTGTTAAAAAAAATGCGCGGCGCTTGCATTTAAATAAATTCATAAATCTGAAATATATTGAATTCAAAAATATTAAAAAACCTTCATGTTATAATTTTTAATAAAGATGATTATAATATTTCTCGAGCACCATATCCAGGAAAACCATAAATTCTGGGAAGGAGGGGATGGAGGGGATG
>NW_018195813.1:0-414 GCF_001263595.1 Phalaenopsis equestris | reverse complement strand
ATGTTCATGATAGCAGTCGGTAGATGCTATAATTACTGATTGCTTCTGTACTTGTCAGCTAGTCAGGCTTATGGAACTTCTGAGTAAAGTATTTGCCTAATCTCATTTCTTAAAGTCGTGTTTAATTAGTCATCAACCTTTTTTATCCCGCCATAATCTTAGTTATTTGAACCAGTATTGTAAAATTGGATGCAATTACTGGTGATTTCTTCCTATTGTTTGTATGTTATCCTTAAGTTTTATTGCTTCAATTTATTTTGGTCCCGCATTTTCTTTGAATTATATGCAACATTCACATAATAGTAAACTTACTCTTTTTAATCCAGCATCCCATGTTGCATCCATGGATGGTTGGCCAATCGTTGATGCCTCTGCAGAAGTATCATGTGAGTTGTTAAAAGTTTTTTTTTTTTT
>NW_018195812.1:0-414 GCF_001263595.1 Phalaenopsis equestris | reverse complement strand
TATCTTAACTCTAAAACTATCCCTTATCATTAAAACTTTGTACTTAAGTTTACTATAATATTTATAAAATCAAAATATAGTTTTACAAAAATAATACCACATACCACATTTTATATTAAAATAATTTTTAAATATAGTTTATTGTAGGACAAATAAAGTTTAGTTTTTAATAGTTTTTCTACCTCACCCGAACTTGAATTTTTAAATAGTTTAAAATATTACTGTACAAAACAAGTATGAAGAGAAACATTTAATAGATTAATTATCTATCATTAGGCTCTAAGCATGAAAATAATACATGTAATGTAGTAAAAGCAAGTTTGTGTAGTAGTAAGTAAATCTAAATTAAACAGGTTTAGCATAAAACGTACAAAGTAAAAAAACTACTCTCACACACAAGCAGTATATATATAT
>NW_018195811.1:0-414 GCF_001263595.1 Phalaenopsis equestris | reverse complement strand
GTTTCATATTTTCATTTAATTCTAATAAATTAAGAAAGAGAAAAAAAACCAACACAAACAGTTAAGATAAAAGTAATGTTAATAATGATAATGATCTAAAAGCTGAATTCATATAGTTTGTTTCTTTTGGTAAATGAGAGGGAAAGGATGAATAGGGTCAAGCGCTCAATAGTGTAATCAATGCTGTGTTGGTGAAGCACATTTGTTTCTCTTAAGCATACACATTATCGTCACGTTTATATATTCTCATATATTGAAGCATAACAGCCCTTTCCTAAAAGAGTGAAAAAATAGTTTCATTAAGGCGAAAAATAACCCCCTTTCTTAAAGATAGGAAAGATATAATGGTCCCTGCAAATCAGCATACACATTTACATGAAGGAGAAGAGCGAGTTGGCGCGCAAAGGGGGCAAC
>NW_018195810.1:0-414 GCF_001263595.1 Phalaenopsis equestris | reverse complement strand
GATCGATTCCCTGCTCGTCGAAGAGATGGGGGAGGTCGTCGTACAGGAAATCGATTAGGTCGTTCAAGTTAGAGGCCTCCGCATCGCCTTTGGGCGCGCTTTGTTCCACGAAGCTTCTCTGCACAGCGCACTTCAACGGGCCGGCAAATTTGGAAATTGAGAGCGTCGACTGTTTGGGGAATGCCTTCGGCTGCCGCAAGGCGGCTGAGATGGCCGGAATTTGCCTGATATGTTGGCCGGAGAAGGTTGCCTTCATGTTAGTGGCCCCCAGACTTCTTTGATATTTTTTGTTTCCATGGGATTATTATTCCAGCGCTTATAACCTTATCCGCCAGAACTGAGCTTGCGGCTGGGCAAGGGGCACGCCGCACAGTGTTGCCGTGTAAGTTCGTTGAAATACCGATGAAATTATTA
>NW_018195809.1:0-414 GCF_001263595.1 Phalaenopsis equestris | reverse complement strand
ACAACGGTATGTTGAGATTTTCTTACCACTTCACAGAGCTGTGTACAAATGACGAAGCAGATTATGAAGGACTAATCACCGAGTTAGAGTTGACATAGTCAATTGATATAAGAGACATTGTCATTTATGGTGATTTGAAACTCGTCATCCAACAAGTCACCGGATAATAGAAAATTTTGAAACCATGGCTAGCAGAATACCACCTGTACGCGATGAAGTTGTTGGAAAAGATCCTGAGGGTGACTCTCTACTAGATTCCTCTGGGATATAATGCCCATGCCGATGCTTTAACAAAGCTTGCCAAAGAATTGGCATGTCCCTTGAAGGATTCTATTGACATTATAGTACAAGGAAGATGATTTTTCTCTCAGATCGACTTCGACAATCTAGATAATCTCAAAAAAGAAGAAGAAA
>NW_018195808.1:0-414 GCF_001263595.1 Phalaenopsis equestris | reverse complement strand
TTTTTTTTTTGACGTGCAATACAACATCTTTGTTGCATTAGGACATTTAATTCCTAAATCGTCCCCAACCAATATCATGGATATAAGAAATGCCTTTCATATGTATTTTGCCATCTCTTGCTTTGACTGTTTGGTTCATGTCATTGAAAACAACAAGGGAGCTGCTTTTTCACTAGTCTGGCTACTAAATCCTTGAAAACCCTTCATTTCTGAAAGGAGTAAAACAAGTTCAAGGACTTTCATTTCCTGAGACATTAATATGTAAAGATTAATCTATTATGAAGTTTTTTTGTACATTAATGGACATTATTGTGCTTTATGACGTATGCTTAAGTAAAATATTTATTGAACTATTAATTCTTTTGACAATCATGTAGCACAAGAATACTTCTGTAATGCTTGTATAGAACACTT
>NW_018195807.1:0-414 GCF_001263595.1 Phalaenopsis equestris | reverse complement strand
CAAACCCCATGTGATTTGGCTGAGTCTAGCTTGAGATATTAAGGTTTTAGTAAGGAGGGCTTACAGGTTAGGTCAATTGAGGATGATGATGGAGAGCCGTCCAATTGCACGTGTATCAGATGGATGAAGGAGATCAAGCCGAACAAACTCTTGGTGTGTGAACAGCGGGCTGACGAGGCGGATATGTGGCTCGTAGTGTCAAACAGTAGAGCGCCACGTGTAAAGCTAGACGCGTCGTAGGATGCACGGGCACTGAAGTGGATAAGTAGAAAATTAAGCCTTTTATAAATTATTTAAAAGCTCGATTATTGAAAATCCATAACTTTGAATAGAAAAATCATAAGAATAAAATAAAAATACTTATTTGTTCAGTGAATAGAGGAGAATAATGTGGACAAAAATCTAAAATTATTT
>NW_018195806.1:0-414 GCF_001263595.1 Phalaenopsis equestris | reverse complement strand
GGCATTCTTGTCGTCTTCCATTACTTATCTAACTTCATGGCACCAAAGTATTATACGTATAAATATGAAAGTTTTGAGTGTTAGATGTGTAAATACGGCTTATTTGGGATGCATGCTCGGAGTATTGAAATTTTCATTTAATAAAAAAGGGCATTTACATAAATATTATGCAATTATGTGATTACATATCGAATACCTAAACTTTCATATCTATATTTATAAAACTTAAACTTTAACATCACATAACAAATGACATAATTATTAGTTCTTATAATACATTCATATATAGATTTATGCCATCAATATGTTATAACTATAAGTATCAAACTTCATGTGTTAGGTATATACAAGTCCTCTTGGTCTAGTGATTGAAAGCTCTCTTTATGAGAGAGAGAGAGAGAGAGAGAGAGAGAG
>NW_018195805.1:0-414 GCF_001263595.1 Phalaenopsis equestris | reverse complement strand
TTTTTTTTTAAAATCTGTAATGTAAAATGTCTTGACTGTCAAAAAGCTGAGATTTAAGTTTTGAAAATAAAATATATTTGTTATAGAAATCATAGCTTTTTGAAAAATATTTATTTTTAAATAACTATCCCATACAGGTTCATTTCCTTGAAAACAATGACCAAGTTTAAGAAATTCATAAGGATGCACGTGGCAGATACTCTCATGAAAAAGAGAAAATAAAACACTCTATTAAAATGAATAAACTTTTTTTTTTACATGTCTGTTATTTTGTAATTATAAAACTATACACAAAATATTATTTTCATCTACTTCGCGCATGATTGAAAATAAAATTATTTCAAAATTTTAAAAATAGATATCAATATTAGAATTTGACGAAAAAGTGTACTGATTAAATAAACAAATTAGCAA
>NW_018195804.1:0-414 GCF_001263595.1 Phalaenopsis equestris | reverse complement strand
CAACTGATCATATGACTGGTTGTTCAAAATTATTCCCATTTTATATACCTTTTGCAGATGATTTCGTTCTGGTAATAGCTAGGGTAGCAACTATCAAACTCGTCTCATTTTTAACCTTTTGTAATGTGCTCTGTGATCAAAATTTATCTTGTAATGTAGTGTTCATTTGCAGATTTACTTCTAATTACCAATCTTAAGTTAATTTCTACTATTCTTATTGTGAGTTTTAGAAATTGACTGCTAAGAGGATGAATGGCAGTGCTAAGAAAAATAATAGACTATTATTTTGACACAACTGATTTTGGATAATCTTAATGCCTAGCAACTACATTGTTAGGTGTTAACCTTAATTTTATTTAATCTTGGATAATTGATTTTGGCACAACTGATCATATGACTGGTTGTTCAAAATTA
>NW_018195803.1:0-414 GCF_001263595.1 Phalaenopsis equestris | reverse complement strand
ACTAAAGGAAAATAAAATTGAAGTCAAAATAAAAAAATCATTTTTTGTGTATTTTTAAATAAAAGATAATTAAAATAATAATTAAAAATTGAAAAAAAAATGCAAAATGTGTCAAAATGATGTGAAATTACTTTTTATAAGAGACGGTACCTTTAGAACATTTTTATAAATTTTCTAAAGCTTAAAACATATTCTTAAACACTTCAAATTATTTTCTTAAAATTTTATAAAATATCCACCAAAATCATTCTAATAAATAAAATATAAATGAAAAAAATATAAAATCAGTTTCTGAAGTCAGAGGCATCAATGAAAAATAAAACTTGAATTTTTGAATTTGAAATTAATTTTTCTGTTTATTTATTTATCAAAAACAATATAAAAATCCTAAAAATTTAAATATAATTCAAAAAA
>NW_018195802.1:0-414 GCF_001263595.1 Phalaenopsis equestris | reverse complement strand
ACTCCATTTAAAGAAGAGAGGAAAGGCAAAGCATTAACACTTAGCCACATATATACCTAAGATATGTAACACCCAAGCCTTACACAAAGCACCTTCAGCACACATAAAAATAGTCCCAACTCTCGAAGATGAATTATAACAGACCATACACTTGTGCACTATCTTTGCCAGCCTTGCTCCATTAACATAGTCTCTGGGGCTGTGAGAGGCAAAGCCAGGAATTATAAGACCAGCGCATCTGCAATGTATGGAGACGATGCTTTCCTTGTACTCCTTGCCCAGGGTCTATTCTTTAAATATGGTTTTTATAAGGTCTCCCCAAGCATTTAGTTACATCGACACCGTGTGGATCGAAGTAGGGCTGTCAAAATGGCTCGTTGTCGTTAATTTCGTTCGATAAGTTAACGAGCCGAA
>NW_018195801.1:0-414 GCF_001263595.1 Phalaenopsis equestris | reverse complement strand
AAAAAATGTTGGGTAACTTATTCCACCTCTAACCTTCTTGGATGCTAAAGGCTTAAAGTGTCAACATGGAATCATCTTATCCAATGTTTGGTTTGGATCTTAAACCCTTTACTTCTTGTAAATCCATTTGTTTTATTAATTGTGCACTAGGAGAGTTGATGGCATTTGTTTTCACGTTTTCTTAAGATAGGGTCTTCAAATTCTCATGTCAATAGTTGACTAATATATCTTCCACATTTAATTGTACTCATAATCATTTCCTAGTGTTTCTTTTTTTTTCAATGAGTTTCACAAATCTTCACAATCTCAATAGGTTTGATTGAGGGTAATTTTATCTTATTAGTGGGTTCTCAGTATGTATCATTTCTTAGCCCAAAAAATTTTCTTTTAAACATCACCATTATTGAGGGTTTC
>NW_018195800.1:0-414 GCF_001263595.1 Phalaenopsis equestris | reverse complement strand
TTGTCCTCAAGAATGTGTCAAGTCCTCTGATTGGTGTTCTCAGCAAAGATAAGCTTTATGCTGCTTTTGGTAACCGAAGGAGTGGTATCACCAAGAAGGTGAAAAGAAAAAGACAACCATCGTTAAGAAAAGTGATTGCTTTGGCGAATCAAGTAAGGTCGTCTCATTGATTCCTCTATTTTCGACGGAGGAACTTTCAAGCGACCAGCCTCATCATCAAACTGTTGGTTCAACCTTCTGCTGTAGCTTATGACCCATTAGTTGAATTGACCGTGCAAGAAGCTGCAGGTGCTTTACTGTTGCCCAGGGCGTAAGAAGCTGTTGGTGCTCTGCTGACACCCGATGAGGGTGTAGTGGCGGTTACGTCGTCTGAGTGGGATCGACTCTTTGGTATGAAGAGCCTCAATCTTGCTT
>NW_018195799.1:0-414 GCF_001263595.1 Phalaenopsis equestris | reverse complement strand
CGACACACTTAGGATATGAAGACTTTCCCCCCGACCCTTGAAGCTTTCTCCTTGTAGTTAATCACCACGCCCGATATGACCAACTACGGCCTACGTGGCCCCATATTTAATGTAGCTACTAAATCTAGCCTTTGCAGCCTACAAACGTCATCACGGCTCCTACTTCGTCTTATGCGGCCTACGTACATTATCACAACTTGTGTTGCTTCTAAGTTTGGCATCTGCAACTTACGAACATTATTATAGCTCATTGCTACAATCTATTTGACCAATTCTAACTTACGTGGTCTGTAGCTCATGCATATCCCAACTCTGGCCTTTATGGTATAAGAACGTTATCACAACTCATGGACCTTCCAACTATGGCCTCTACAACTTACAAGCGTTAATACAACTCACCATTATAACCTACAC
>NW_018195798.1:0-414 GCF_001263595.1 Phalaenopsis equestris | reverse complement strand
ATACCCCAAACATACCCTAAATCCAATTTTAAAAAATATAACTTAAAAGTATGATATCCTCTTATCTCAAAGATATCTAGAGGCACTTCTCCATCTTAGATGTCAATCCTTATCTCAATAAAAAAATCTTTATGCATATTCAAAAAAAAGTTTTGCTTAAAAGTTCTAATGTTGTTAATTTTCAAAGTAACATTTTTATATTTCCTTAATATCTTCAACGTTAACTACGATCCTACTAATTTCACTTTTAATGCATCTAACTTCATCAAAATTTTCAAATCTCTTGCATTAGATATTCAATATATCTATTATTCTCCTTCCTTAACGCCAAGCTTGTATAAGCAATCATCTAAGGCAGTTGCAACTATTATAAAAATAGTTCTAGAACAGTTGTGAGAATTTTTTTTTTTTTTT
>NW_018195797.1:0-414 GCF_001263595.1 Phalaenopsis equestris | reverse complement strand
GCCACCACACTGCCGCCCTAAACACACTCTTAGACTAGAAAGGCTTAAATGAGAACAGACGGGGATGTCCCAAACGCAAGAAACATTGAACCTTTCGGAGGGGAAACGCCTGCATTGTTTGGAATATAATTTTTTTTAATCTAATAATAATAATTTAATTAAACACATTTTTTAGTTTAATGAGTGAGCTAGTTAAATTTAACCAAAATACGTGCTTAATTGGAAAATATGAATTTGAATTGAGTTGTACACAAATAGAATATTAACGAGTCATCTTAAATATGAGCCAAATACGTACAAATAAAATTATGAAAGAGCCAAATACAAACAAATCTTAGGCTTGCCGAGGCTAGACTAATTTATGCCCCTAATATTAGAGCATGAAAGAGATTAGATGTTATATATATATATATA
>NW_018195796.1:0-414 GCF_001263595.1 Phalaenopsis equestris | reverse complement strand
TATATATATTTATATATATAAACACAACACATACACACACACACACAAACAAACAGAAACTGTGGCCTTATATGTTATCTGGGAGATGCTAAGGATTGAATTTAGAAATACACTACAAGAAAATGCTCGATTAGCATCAGATATTTCCGACTCTGATTGGGACATTTTTTCGATGCTAAGACAAATTAGCGTCGAAAAAAATTTTGACGTTAAAATGGACGTCGCTACTTGATTTTGCATCGACATTGGCTTCAAATTTGCATTAGCATTCAAATTTGTGTCACAGAAATCTGCCATTAAAAATTCCGTTGAAAAACTAGCGATGCTGACTCAACGGTGCAACAACACTAATTAGTGTCGACCAATTCCAACTAGGGCAGTAAAAAAAGCTCGTTGTTCGCGAATAGTTCGTGT
>NW_018195795.1:0-414 GCF_001263595.1 Phalaenopsis equestris | reverse complement strand
CTAATCAAGATGCTTGGATCCAACCCGCTCTCTTCCTGCCCGTTAACCTCCCACGTTCGTCAAGTTACCAATCCTATGACACTCATTTATTTTGCCTCTTTCAGTCCATGGATAATTAATTCAGGTGCAACAGATCACATGACTAGAAGCTCTTAAGCCTTCTCAAGACACTATCCTTGTTCAGGGAAAGATATAGTTAAAATTGCCGATAGGTATCAAAATTCTATTGATGGTAAATTGTCTGTTATTTTAACAGCAGACCTAACTCTAGAATCTATATTACATATATCTCTGCTGAAATGCAACATTTTATCTTTTTATAAGCTGACATATGACATGAATTGCATTGCTCATTTTTCCTCTGATGTCTATGTCTATTAGGATCGTTGTTTGGGGAGGATGATTGAAACTGCT
>NW_018195794.1:0-414 GCF_001263595.1 Phalaenopsis equestris | reverse complement strand
TCTAAATCGTTCACACCTTTTAATAATCTGATCACTCAAAGTCACACTCAATTATAGAATAAACAAAATTAAAGTGTACTAAGAGTCAATGTTTACACTTCCAAATTTTGGTTTATATTTACAGATAGCTGCCATGGATTGTTAATTATGCATTAATTTCTACATCATGTTGCTAATCCCAATCTATAAATGCTATCAAGAAGAATCTTTTTCACTGTTTTTCTGCAATTCAAATCAGCACATGCATTAGACCGATTGAAAAGTCAAAATTATTCTTTTTTGTTTTTCTTAAGAACTTCATAGGCTTCAATTTAAAATGTTTTTGTAAATTAAAAATGATTGTTATTTTAATTATTTTTTTTATATTTAATTTTCTATATATGTTTGCATGTCAAAGTGCCGGTATTATCCTTA
>NW_018195793.1:0-414 GCF_001263595.1 Phalaenopsis equestris | reverse complement strand
TTATCAGTGTAAAGTTCACTCTAGGAACCAAAGGCCTCAAAATCACTAGTTGTTCTAAACAAATTTAAAACAACAAGAGTGATTTCCTCTTATTGAATAGAAAGCAAGCAATTTGTGTGAGATCGTGTAAAAATTGCGAGGCCATGAAAGGTTCAGTCACCATCATTTTCAAACATGATAAACATTTTTTTATCACTTTTTTTATTCATAAACAATAAAAAAAATGATGAGAATATTTTGAATGTAATAGATAACACATGCAAGTTTTCAAGGAAGCAAAAAACAATATAAGAAAATAATCTAAGTTGAAACCAGAATTTCAATTATAATTCAGATAGTAGTACGAAAAACAAAGTTCTATATTCATTGCAAGAAATATACTTTAAAATTTTGTTACCTGTGTCTGTAGAATTT
>NW_018195792.1:0-414 GCF_001263595.1 Phalaenopsis equestris | reverse complement strand
AGAGAGAGAGAGAGAGAGAGAGAGAGCAAGAGTGTAGGGACTTGGCATTCAGAGCCAAAACGAGATATTCCCGGGTTCTTTCCCCATTTTATATATCAAAAATAGCTATTACATTGAGAATGAGAGATAAGTTTTCTATACATGAAAAAGGTCAAGGTAGGAAAGTCCAATAGCCCCCACTTTTACATGATTTGGGCTTCCTATTTACAGAAAAATTAAGGCTAAATATGAAACTTTATATGGCTACCCTAACTTTAATATCGGGGTTACAAGTCATTTGTCTTTTACTATGCCTCTTCATATTATAACTATTTTGCTATCTTTTGTGCACCTGGACTTTTGCCCGGTCATTGGCATGGATGCTGTTTATTGGTTGGCTTGGATGGCTTTTCGGTCGTCTAGAAGTTCTTTGAT
>NW_018195791.1:0-414 GCF_001263595.1 Phalaenopsis equestris | reverse complement strand
TCGAGGGTAGAGCTCTTGCTCTTAAAATAATGAGACAAGGTTTCTACTGGCCTACGTTCAAGCAAGACACGTTGGACTTTGTGCAAAAGTACAAGAGTTGTCAACTACACTCCAATCTTACGCATGCACCGGCAGTAGAACACATCATTATTGAATCATTGGTCTTTTGCACAATGGGGGCTAGATATCATGAGACAATTTCCAATAGCTACTAGGCAACGACAATTCATTATCTTAGTTGTCGATTATTTCATTAAGTGGGTAGAAGCTGAGTCGCTCGTCAAGATCACTGAAACCAATGCCGAACAGTTTGTCTAGAAAAAAATTGTCCATCAATTCGGACTCCTCGCAAAGATTATTACTGATACTGCGACTCAATTCTTTGGAAAGATCGTCACATCATTCAGCAAGAAT
>NW_018195790.1:0-414 GCF_001263595.1 Phalaenopsis equestris | reverse complement strand
TTTTTTTTGTCTGCATCCATCCGTAATGTGAGAATACTTGCTTATTTGACAGTGCACCTGGACACCGGTATAGCGGCTCTTACACACTTTTCATTATATTCAGGTCATACAGCACGACGCTTTCAATGGACACCCAAACATTTACACAATGATTTAAGGGATTCGTGATTTTTTCGACAATTAATTTTATGTTAGTTGTGGACTACCTAAAACAACTTTTCATTTCTCAAATCTGAGGCTTGAGACCACGCAATAACAATGTTAGTTTTTTTTGGCACAATTCATGAATGTGCACAATCCTTATGTATAACTTTAATATTTATTAATGTAACATTCAAAATTTTTAACATCACATTAAAAATATTAAGATGTACATACGTACCACCCAATTCCAATGTATTTATATATCTAACA
>NW_018195789.1:0-414 GCF_001263595.1 Phalaenopsis equestris | reverse complement strand
CTCAGAGCTGGACTGTGTGCTTCCCGACCTTGAGTGAGAGTTACCAACCCGATGATCTACGGAGAGCTGTCCTAACCTCAATCCAAGTAATTAAGCGTGAACCTTTATAAGTTATCATCCTTTAATATAATTTACATGCATATAAAATTTACTTTAATAGGCAAAAGAGATTTCATGAACATCACTTTCAAAATTGCATTTGTAAACCAAATAGTAAAATAGTTTGGGAAGTCATCGAGGTTCTCCTCCGAATCTGAGACATTGCCTATCTCTTGCTCCTTTGATCTGCATGAGAATTGTTTCTACTTGATCCCTTTTCACCTGATTTTCCTACGATCAATCGGGAGAACTTAACTTTGAATTCTTGAAGAAAAAACTTCTGATCTTAATTGAGAGTTTTCTTAGGTGACTTCG
>NW_018195788.1:0-414 GCF_001263595.1 Phalaenopsis equestris | reverse complement strand
TTGTTTGCTCATCTCAGATGAGAGAGTCGAGTCAAGAAATAAATCCTTGGAATGCTCAACCCAAAGGAGGGAATTGGAGAGTTAGTGTGTTTGTTTTGCTCGCTCTGGAGAAGAAGCTTGGAATACTCTTTCCTTAAGAGAGACTTAGAGATATTTTGTTGGCTCGCCTTGGAGCTTAGGCTTGGACAGAGAGAGTGTGATCTTATTTTTTGAAATGCTCTCTCAGATGAGAGACTTAAATGAGAAGAGAGATGTCTTTTTTAGTTTTTTATTTTATTTTCTTTATTTACTTTATCTACATTCATCTTCTTCTTCTTTCATTTTTCCTTCTTTCATAATTAATGTACAAAAAGTACAGAAATTATAGCGAGGATGTGATTTTTTATGCACCAAAAATATATGCATTTTTAGACC
>NW_018195787.1:0-414 GCF_001263595.1 Phalaenopsis equestris | reverse complement strand
CCACGTCATTGAAATCCTAAGTTAGCTTGAAGGTAGCAGTGAGCTCGATAATTTATTGATACATTATAATATAAAGTTTATCGTATTAGAAGGATATTATAACATTTGTCTACATTATTGCAATATCTCATCATCATAGAGGTTATTCTTCTCATTTTTTTCATCATATTTATCTCATGCATTTGCTTATACACAAGTAGTTGTACTAGAGATGATATCAAAAAATAAAATTGTATTCCAACAAGGTATAAGGGTTGGGATGCCCCTACCCATCAACCTCCCTCCCAATCAATATTTTCCTAGCTTATTTTGACCACACACCACAAGGTCTCCTCAGTTGTATGGTGTTTACCCGTGAGCATGCCAAGGATTGGCTCACTAACTCGTGAATCCACTTAAAACTCAATTGCTAAT
>NW_018195786.1:0-414 GCF_001263595.1 Phalaenopsis equestris | reverse complement strand
ATAAAATGTTTCATTTCTATATTAATTTATTTTATTATTTAAACCATATTAATTGTCTTGTAGGTTTACTGACCAGAAATGAATTTTTGGACTATTCTCATTATTTTTAAAATTTTTAAGGATTAAAAAAGCACATCATGATGCATTTTTATACCACCCAATTTGTTTGTATTTACATTCATATGTATGGGGTAGATATATAAATATGAAAGAATCGAGAGGCAAATATGTAAATCCTTATTATTTTAATTATAATTAATATTGGAAGTCGTGTTGTGATAATCTTATTTATGTGTTAATTAGCTTATGAAAATTAAATTTAAATAAATAAATTGTTAATATATATTTAAAATGCAATGGCAGGCCTTTTGGAAAACTTAACGAGAGTACTATTTTAATACTACTTTTTTTTTT
>NW_018195785.1:0-414 GCF_001263595.1 Phalaenopsis equestris | reverse complement strand
TCTTCCCCTCCTATCATCTAGGGTTGGGATTTTTTATTCGTGCACTAAGGAAGAATTTTGGTTGGCTGACACTTCATTTTAGGATTAGCTTCTTTCATTCATGGGACCTGGAGATTATTTTTGTTTATTGCTTCTAAGCTCTCATACACTCTCTGGAAAAATTTGAAGGTACATCGACATGTGGACTGGACACCGATGCCTCATAAAGATGAAGAGTTGAAACTTGGAGCACTCTATTAGACTACCAAACTTGTGAGGTGACCTTTGAATCAAGTGTTTTCTGGATAGTTTTCTAGTCCTGCAAAGTTGTAATTCTTCCTTATTTTATCTCTCATTACACTTCACCTTGTATGTTCTTGCTTTAAGAATATTTATGCATCAATTGGTGGAAATTTGGATGTTTTACAATACTTA
>NW_018195784.1:0-414 GCF_001263595.1 Phalaenopsis equestris | reverse complement strand
AAAAAGACTTAGTCATGTTAACTTAAATAAGTAGAAGACATTTATATGTATAGCACACAATTCTTATATCATTACGCATCTCATATCTAAACAAGCGAAGAGGAATAATGGTGCGAGCAAGCTTACCTTCCTCAATTGTTTCAATGAAGACGAGGAAGGACGCGGGCAATCTTACCTTCTTCACTAGTTTTAGGTAGGAGTGGAGCAAAAGAATGAGAAAGATGAGAGTTTTGGTGGTATCTATGAGCCACGATCCCATTGTTGTCTTCCCAGCTAGCTCGAATAGCAACTGTATCGTGAAGAAAAAGGGTTTTATGTCAAAAACGGGAGAGAATGAGTGAGATAAGTTCAGGACGAGCAAAGAGAAAGAATGGCGCGAATAAGCATACCTTACTCAATGGTTTATGGTAAGAG
>NW_018195783.1:0-414 GCF_001263595.1 Phalaenopsis equestris | reverse complement strand
AAAAATAAGAATCAACACAAATCCAGAAGCACACAGATATTTAATGAGGTTCGATAAAGATACCTACGTTCTCGAGAGCAGAGCAGTCTTTCCTTTAATCTCAGAAAAGAAGTACAAGACGCCTTAGGGTTACAATAGAGCATACAAATATATATATATATTTGAAATATAAAAAGAGGAGAAGCCCTCACCAAAAGAACCACGCTAACATGATAAAGTCCTAAGGAAAGGGAGAGCCAAAAGTTCTCCCTTCAAAAGAAAAGTTAAAGGGGGAGTCACATCTTTGTTGATAAGTGTTTGTTCTTAGTGTAGACCTGCCTTGGTCATCCAATTAGCTGGTCTATTACCTCCCTGGTGGTGTATATATCTATATATATATATAAAAATGGCGGCTGCTCTCCATGGTGCTTTGCT
>NW_018195782.1:0-414 GCF_001263595.1 Phalaenopsis equestris | reverse complement strand
TTTTGCTATTGATGTAATATTCTTTAGTGAGAGAGAGAGAAATTGTGATTCTATATGGGATTGAAATTTTGTTGACTTGTTCTTCTGCCATCCATCCATTGAAAGGTTCTCGTATAGATCTGCCACGTGGGAAACGTGCTATCTTTGCATATCATGACGTGGACGCTCTTATCTATAACGGGGATGACCTTTCATTTTTTATTTTTTTTATTAAATTATATTAATTAATTTATGTGGCTCTTTTGATTTCTTAAAATTAGAATTATTTATCATGACGTTGACGTTAATCGCGACGGTCTTATCTATAACGTGGATGACCTTTCATTTTAATTTTTTTTATTAATTTATATTTATTAATTTATGTGGCTCATTTTTTATTTATTAAAATTAGAATTATATATAACTTTTTTTTTT
>NW_018195781.1:0-414 GCF_001263595.1 Phalaenopsis equestris | reverse complement strand
TTTTTTTACGTGGAAGACCCGAAAAGGAAAACAACCATGGGGAATGACTAAATTGTGAAATTTTACTATTGATTTATGATTATAGAAATCCCTTGTCCCACAGACAAAAAAGAGTAATTATATTTTCAGATTATAGTGTCAGCTATCGTCGTCTAGTTGGTGGTGATTTACAACAGTTTGTAGTTGTCGATAATGGTCGGCGGGTATCAACGGTGGTCGACGAGAGTGAATGATGATCGACTGTAGTCGATGGAGGTCAGTGGTGATTGGCGGTGGTCGACGAAGGTTGACAGAGGTCGGTGACGGTCGCCGACGGTCGATGGTGGTCGACGACGGCCGACAACGATCTATGATGACAGAGATGATGTTAGATTTGAGCTTCTTCTCAAAGCCTCAAATTCTCTCAACAACCTC
>NW_018195780.1:0-414 GCF_001263595.1 Phalaenopsis equestris | reverse complement strand
TATACATATATATATATACATATATATATATATAACATTGGTCGGGGGTGGCCCCACGGCCACGCCATGTAGCTAATTCGAGGCAAGGCTCAAACTAGTGACCCCCAGGGTCTTACAAATGTTGTCAATCAATGAACCACATATAATGGCGTGACACAAAAAGACATCCAAGCCAACCACCATGAAGAAGCCGACCCAAGGAAAGATCTTACCTCTCAGCATCTTCAAGCATATCAGGCGTGTTCAGAAGCTCCCCCATCCATTATCAAGTGCCAACAGCTGGACTAGATTATTCGACCAAGCTATCTCTGCCGACCCAAAGACAATCAAGTTTAGCCGACCAACAACACCTATAAAGCATAGCAGACCAAACCGGTCTTGTGCGTCGACTCGAAGCCCAAAGTTTGGTTGACC
>NW_018195779.1:0-414 GCF_001263595.1 Phalaenopsis equestris | reverse complement strand
AGTCGCTCCTCTCCTCTTTCGTTCTTTCGGCGCTCTTCTCCTTCTCCTTGGCCGAAGTCGCTCCTCTTTGGTTTAAATAAAATTTTGTAAATCTTGTAAATCTATATTTATCAAATATAAAATTTTTTGTCAGTTTTAAAAGCATTTAGAATAATATATCAAGATTTATTTAATAATCAAAGATAACTATTAAATAAAAAATATAAATGAGGATCTAAAACCTTAAAATATATAAAAAGAAGCATTTATATTAATTAGTAATTATTTTTTAAATAAATGCTTATTAATTGGTATTTTAACATTAGTTACTTATTACTTGTATAAATTTAAATTTATTTAGAATTCTATTAAATAATTTAAAACTTAAAATATATCTTTATTTATTAATTAATTATTAAATAATTACATATAAAT
>NW_018195778.1:0-414 GCF_001263595.1 Phalaenopsis equestris | reverse complement strand
ACAGAATATGTGAATATACCACAAAATCTATGAGAAAAATTCGTCCATTATTGGATGCTTGAGACTATGCGCCACCGATGGTATAATCTTGAAGAAATTTATTTAGAAAAATCGAGTGTATGAATTTTTAGTTTGCAAAAATGCAGAATTCGATGTGTTTGGATTAAAATTTTTGTCAAGGAAGAGGTCTTTTTACTAAATGAGTTTTTTGGTCTTGATTCGAGCTGAGAGTCGAAGAGCCATTATGCTTGAATCAATGACACAATTGAAGGGTCTTCCATGGTTTCATGATATAACACCAACCAAAATAAAATCAAGGGAGCATCCCAAAATGAAGCTCCAGATAGTTTTCGGTGAACCTATTGTAAGAAGCAGAGAGACAACAAGAATCTTTGTTGGAAATTGTATAGAAAA
>NW_018195777.1:0-414 GCF_001263595.1 Phalaenopsis equestris | reverse complement strand
TTGCCAAATTGAATACGGTTCGGGTTCTATTATCTCTTGCAATAAATCAAGATCGTTCTTTATACTAATTTGATGTCAAAAATGCTTTCTTAAATGACTATCTAGTGAAAAGTCTACATGATTATGCCCCGAAGCTTGAAAAATAGGTCAAATAACTGATTGGTTTGCAAGTTGAAAACTTTTTATGGCTTGAAGTAATCTGCATGTACTTGATTTGAAATGTTTGCTAAAACAGTGAAAACAAATGGATATCATCAGTATCAAGTTGATTATATACTGCTAAATCTAATACTAGTGGAAAATTTATTATTCTCATATTATATATAGGTGATGATTAAGAGGGAATTATCATATAAAAATGATATTTACAGTTGAATTTTAGATCAAAGACTGCAGGAATCTTTGATATTTTTT
>NW_018195776.1:0-414 GCF_001263595.1 Phalaenopsis equestris | reverse complement strand
AACCGCTAAACGAAGATTTCATGTTTAAATATGTAACCTTGGCCGGCCAGTCGTGGCAACCGTAGGGAGGAATTGCCGCCGCAACCAAAGACCGCATGGTAGGAGTTTGTACCTAAAGGACGGGTCGCCGAGGATATGGACGCCGGAAATGCAGCAGAGATATCCTCGCACGTGACATATTGCAGAGTTTAAAATAATTTTGTTTTGTTGGAGTAATTTAAAATTATTTTAATATCAATATTTCTTTTTTCCATATTTTCTAAGTCTATAATTTTTTTTTATTATCATATGATTTTGCTTTGAATTTATTTGTATTTCTTTCTATACCATTTTCTGCCTAAAAATAGTTTGAGCCTAATTTAAAGACATTTTAATTCTTCTATAATTAATACTCTAATTAATGGGAACAAATTT
>NW_018195775.1:0-414 GCF_001263595.1 Phalaenopsis equestris | reverse complement strand
AGGGCCATATAGGAAAGTAAAGTGCATGATTTTAAAATTGATTTATTTTAATTCTAAATTTAAAAAAATGTTTATTGAATTTTGTAGAAGAGTTGTTATCCTATGAAATTATGTACAAATGACACCCTAGAAAATCACAAGCTAAAAATGATGAAAATAGCAACACATGTGTATAAGAAAGTGAACAAGCCACAAATAAACAATAATTAAGGTTGTGTACAATAAGGTTGGAAACATTTCCTATAAAAGAAACATAGCGATCAGGCCTTACATAATGCATGCATGATCCTAGATGTATATAATAAAAGATTTTTAAAATTAAGATATGAGCTATGAGCAAACTGCTCCTAGTCTTTGCCACATGATCCCACTTTACAAGCTCTTCAGTGAATCCTACTCTTATCTTTTTTTTTT
>NW_018195774.1:0-414 GCF_001263595.1 Phalaenopsis equestris | reverse complement strand
AGAATGCCATGGGGATTGAGGAAGCCTCAACTTTATAAATTTTAGGCTTCTTTTGACCTAGACATAGGCATAAAGAGTATCTTATCCCCGATTGACAAAAATCACATAGGAAAACATTTTGAAAAATCACGATCACCATGATCTTGAATCACAGAGGCACATGACTCAACTATCTTGAAGAAACTTATAAATTTTTCCTTCTATTTTCTTCTTTCCTTGCTGACAAGTATTCTATTTTGCTAGAACCTTAGAACTTAAAAGCCTTTTTTTGATAATCGCCAAGCCATGTTAACTAAATTAGTTAGCTAGAGATTTTTTGGTGGAAGCAAATATGTCACGGAAAGTTTTTACATGTCAAGTTTTTGGCGATGTTGCCTCGGAAAGCCGTTAATAATTGTTTCTGCTTTAGGAAAT
>NW_018195773.1:0-414 GCF_001263595.1 Phalaenopsis equestris | reverse complement strand
AATGGGGAAAAGAACGTTGGAATAATTCCTCGTTCCTGATAGTGGGATAGTACGATAGAACATTCCTCTTCTAATCTGCCAAAAACTATCATAAGAAAGGATTGAAGAGTATTACGAATTCAATCCCTTAAGTTTTGAGGGAAATATTTGCTGGCATCCAAAGGCTGCTTTCTGGGAGCCGCCGAGTCATGATGATTGAAATTGTCTGCCGCATTCATGGGAGCAAATGCTGCAACGTTTAAGAAGAAATCAAGTAAGATAGCAGATTTTACAGATGTTCCAGAGATATATTTATCAATAAAAAATTTTTGATGATTTGTGCTGATGGTAAATTGAACGGGTGATTACATGCATAGAACCCGAATCATTGTTATTTAAAAATCTAGCATCCACTTTCATCCATTTTTCAAATTC
>NW_018195772.1:0-414 GCF_001263595.1 Phalaenopsis equestris | reverse complement strand
AAAGAGAATCGGGATCAAGCACCCACATCAATAGATCTTCCGATTTGAATACAATAATTCAAACTGGCACTTTCCTTTATTACTTTACTGATTATCATAGTAAGAAGTAGTTTTGATGCAATAAAGAAATGTTCCACCTTTTCTGTAGGATTCATTAATGATGAAGAAAAACTTACATGTCATTATCTCTGATCTCTCAATTTGCTTCTTCAACTGTTAGGAATCAATAGAGTTCATCCTTGTTGTCTCTCGTAGGGACAAAATTTTCGTAGTGACAAGTAAGAACGCTTTCAATCATAAACATGTCTTTTATTCTCAAAGAAGTAAATGGTAGTCATCTGCTTCAAACATAGACAACTCCTTGGTTAATTCCATGAAAATTAGCATAAAATTCTTTCACCATAAGAACTACTA
>NW_018195771.1:0-414 GCF_001263595.1 Phalaenopsis equestris | reverse complement strand
TTTTTTTTTAAATTGGAAAATGGACATACCTAGCACATAATTTGATGTATGTGTGTATCACACCTAAACTTTCATGTGGTGTTTCAAATCTATGCATGAAATATATTAATTTCATATTTTAAAAATGATAATAATATTTTTTTTTATGTGATATAAAAGATTTGAGTTGTGTAAATATAAAAGTTTAGGTGTGATATTTGAATGCATTAGAATTGTATGCTATGTGTGTAATGCTCTTTTTTTATTATTATTTTGTATGTTATTAACGTTATGAAATTATTATTATAAGCATTTTGATTGATATCTTATGAAGAATTTTTGTATTAAAACTAGATGAGAACATGCCTACTTTTTTGTATCTAATCTTCTTGAAATTAAATAAATCTTTAATTTAAAAAAGTATAGATTTTGGGA
>NW_018195770.1:0-414 GCF_001263595.1 Phalaenopsis equestris | reverse complement strand
CGTACGAGTGCAGGCTCAACCAGTAATAATATCTCGATACCACAGTTCAAATCTTGTTAGTCAATTTTGAGAGATTAAGCATCCCAATTCAAGACAAATACATATAAAAAGTTTTTTATACATGAGTGTTTCTCCATAGCCGGCTAAGAAACTAAATAATAACCTCACTCATATAATGCAGATTGGTTCACGCATGAGTAATTTGAGTCACCTTGAACTCAATTCAACTTTACTCGAATCAACTCGGCCGCTCTTAGTTGAACTGAGTTGTGGCTAAGTTTCTTCCATAAATGCTGGTAAAAAGGAATTTTGAGTAAGTAAAGTGATTTTCGCATTCTTTTTTGAGGCATTTACATACATGCCCCAAAATTCCAATGCATATCATATCTAACACCCAATTTTTATAAAAAAAAA
>NW_018195769.1:0-414 GCF_001263595.1 Phalaenopsis equestris | reverse complement strand
ATGATATCATGGAGCATATTACTAGCCAATTGTATCTCCAACTACTGCATCATCAACATCTACGAAGAAGGAGATTACAGTCCTCCACACATTGATCACTGTAACTTTTGACACCCTTTAGTGCCATCTCATTCAACTGTAAATGAAATATAATGTTTAGGAAGGAGCAATGGATTATTAGCCCAATAGCTTTCGAGGGACCAATTGGGATTGATCTAACGGTTGGATCAGTGCTTGTACTTAAAGGAAATGGAGTGGAAATTTAACACGTGAAATAGGGATAATAAGATTTTTGAAGTCAAGAAAATTTAAAATTATGAAGAGGAAAGAAAATAAAATGAAGAAAAATCCTATAGAAATGGAAGAAAGCACCAAAAATGATAAACAAATGCAAACAACACAAGTAGACAAACT
>NW_018195768.1:0-414 GCF_001263595.1 Phalaenopsis equestris | reverse complement strand
TATGGATGCCCAAGAATTTGAAGCTCTGGCTATGTATTGGGCTCTCAAACTAGCTATTATCAAAATCTGGAAGTTGTTACAGATTGAAGTGGACTCCTCTATCCTATTGGACTATGTCAGAGGGAGTGCTACTCCCCTTTGGAAATTCTTCAGTGGACAAAACATATCAATTCCATGTGTAATGAATTGAGAGTCACTTTAAAATTCATATACAGGGAAAGGAATATGCTTCCTAAATTCTTAACTAGGTGGGGAGGGGAATTATAGGAGGTAATTGTATCCTCTTTACCAACCCCCTCTCTCAGTTTTTTGCCTCAAGGGGACTTAGTCAAAGCCCCACACCTGAGAGTTGTAACTTCTGTTTGAGGTTAATATAATTCTACTTTAAACAATATATATATATATAAATATATA
>NW_018195767.1:0-414 GCF_001263595.1 Phalaenopsis equestris | reverse complement strand
TAAGGTACCTGTGCTTGTAAATAGAAAAGGATATTGATATTGAAATACCTTAAATTGTGTAATTTTTCATAGTGCCCTTGTGATGGATTTATTAAAACATAAAAGATGATATGTAAACAATATAGTAAGATATAGTGAAACTTCAGATCACATTGAATGATCATATTAAATAGTATAAACCATCAAACACCCTTATATTTTTATACTGCTTATTTGACATGTATATTGTCTCTCTTTTGAATTATTATAGTTTAGGAGTATGAGCATTTACTAACTTTATTTACCTAACTGTTGTTTAAACTAACTTTTCAAATTTAATTAATTTAATAAACAATGATCGATAGTCGAGAAAAATTTAATAAATGTTGGGGACAACCGGACAATAACAACAACAAAACCTTTATCCCACTAAGT
>NW_018195766.1:0-414 GCF_001263595.1 Phalaenopsis equestris | reverse complement strand
TCTTCAATCAATTCCTGAGCCAGCAAGATATTATCTGTAATATCCCTACCTTTGATAAAAGCATATTGTTGAGGAGATGTAAAATTTTAAAGATGAGGTTGCAGCTGTTCAATAATGATTTTACTCTAAACCTTAGAGATAACAGTAGTGAGTAAAATATGACAAAAATTATCCCATGTAATTTTGTCTTGACCTTTAGGAATGAGGACAATAGAAGCAAAACTAAAGTAATTACCAGGATCTTCTTGCAAAAAGAAACTTTGGATAGCGTTAACCACCTCTTTTTTAATGATATCCAAGCATTTGACATAGAAAGCAGAGGAGTAACCATCTAGAACGGGGGACTTGTTGGAGCTTATTGACTTGAAAGGAGAAAGAATTTCTTCTTCATTAGGGAAATGGGCTAGAGATAGG
>NW_018195765.1:0-414 GCF_001263595.1 Phalaenopsis equestris | reverse complement strand
AGAAAAAGGTGTGGGCTTAAAATTGATCCCTAATATAATCTCACAAACAAGAAAATACTTAGTCAATCCTTCTTCTATTTAAACACAAGTAACTACGCTAGTATGCATTTATTTAATGACATGATATAAGTCATATCTGTACCTTTCTTCTCTGGAACTCTCTAAAGGACTTCTCATGTGAGGATATGGAAGTAAATTTTTGAAAAGGTTAGGGCAGTTAGGTCATTTTCAAGGTAGTTATGGAATTTAGGGAAAATAGTAGACCTCATTTTGAAGAGAAAGAAGCAAAACTCTAATGGTCCAATCCATGCAGAAAAAGGAAGTGTCTAGCTCAATTTAGGCCAAGTTGAAGTGGCAAAGTGGTTAAAAGATGATTGTGGTGGTTATGACCTAAAATTTTTACTTAGGCTCATT
>NW_018195764.1:0-414 GCF_001263595.1 Phalaenopsis equestris | reverse complement strand
GGAATGCAAAAAATTTGTGGATGGAATCAAAATCCTTGCACAGACCCGAAAATTTTGTGAATGCAGAAAACAGTGATAGAATGCAAAAAATTTGTGGACGGAATCAAAATCCTTGCTCCGACCCGGAAATTTTGTGTATGCGGAAAACATTGATGGAATGCGAAAAAACTTGTGTAGAGTGTGAAACTTTGTGAAAAGGGTATCAAGAATTGTGGTTTTTATGCAAAGTGTTAGTTGTGAGAATTTGCATTGAAGGTGAAGTTCGCGCTACGAAGAGTGTGGAGAACACAGAGTGTGAAATCTCAAGAGAATTCACTTATCAATTTTTATCATTTTATTTATTATTAGGATTATTTAATTTGATTTTACTTTATTTTACTTTAACTTTGAATTTTAATTTTCATTTATTATCAG
>NW_018195763.1:0-414 GCF_001263595.1 Phalaenopsis equestris | reverse complement strand
ATGCGACTTACATCCTATCTCAAAGGAATAACTATATGAAAGCCATATCTGCATGTCAAGAAGGTCTTACATGCAATATTTAGAAGAAGAGTAGATGCCATAATCCATTCAAGGAGGTCCTGGCTACGATCCAAAGATGTCAAATGTAAAGTTTGGAAGAGGAATGTTGTGCAACTTACATCCTATTCTAAGGAAAAGACTAAAAGAATTCCATAAATTCGTGTTAGGAAGGTCTTATATCCAATAGTAAAAGAGTGAGAGTAGATGTCGTATTCCATTTAAGGAGGTATTATAATACATCTTAAAGATGTCAAATGTCAGTTTTCGGAAGGAATGTTATGAGACTTATATCTTATCCCAAAAGAAAAAGCTAAAGAAAAGTTGACACGCCTAAAAATTACCTACTTTTTCATA
>NW_018195762.1:0-414 GCF_001263595.1 Phalaenopsis equestris | reverse complement strand
GATGCATGCGGTGTCCGCACGCAATAATTTCTCCTTTAATGGGCCAAAAAAAAAAGATTCTCTAAAGGAAACGAAGAGATCGCTTGTGTGCTCCATAATAAAAAGGCTTCAAAGGGAATCATGTGTCTCTTTGGCGTGAAGCTCCCTAATCTCATCAAAAACCTGCTTCTTCGTTTTTGCTTACGAGAAATGAAGAAAAGGTTGTAGCAGGTTTGGCTCTGCCTCGGAATTCTTTTGTTCTCTTCTCGAGGTATGATCTCGGGTAGAGAGAGATGAGAGAGGTAGAGAAGAGAGGATAGAGAGAAAAAGAGTGAGAGAGATAGTTCTTTCTTGTAAGTCAACATATTTGACAGTGTAATCCTCGAAATAATAAAATCCACTGCAACTCCGTGGACGTAAGCAATTTACCGAACC
>NW_018195761.1:0-414 GCF_001263595.1 Phalaenopsis equestris | reverse complement strand
TATATATATATATATATATATATATATTGCCCCTTGTCAAAAGTGAATAATTGGACTGTACCTATTATGATATGTGACATCAAAAGTTTTCAATATCTTATATATGAATCTCACCTTGGAGTTTGAAAATCATGTCATTGCTTGTTAGATTATGTTAGCACATAATGAAATTAAGAATTTTTATTGATATTCACATTATTTTAGATAGAATTGCTTGGATGAGCTCCAATAGAAGAATTAGAGTACTAATCGCTTATAAGAGGTGGTGTAAGAATAGTTCCAAGTTTAATAGACAAGGAAAATGTCTTAGATGTACACTGCAAACCATGCATCAAAGGAATGCAATCTCCCTAACCACTAGCTTTTTTTGAGGGAAAAGTGAGGGTCACGCCAAGCTCTATTCAAACAAAATAT
>NW_018195760.1:0-414 GCF_001263595.1 Phalaenopsis equestris | reverse complement strand
GAGGAGGCCGCCATCTCACCAAAACTGGGAGTTGCAGTGTCCTCCCCCCATAATATTGTTAGTCCCCAAAGATTCAAAATATGATATGCTCGAAAAGAAGTTGTGTTTCACAACTCCCAACATAAAAAAAATGTTAATGCATGCAAAGTTGTTAGCAAAAATCGTTGCACTATTAATTTTTTTACCATCATGCTCGGTATTATTACGGGCCATCCAAATAAACCAACAAACAATGTAAGCTTAAATTTGCAAAAAAGTGTTTTTTGCCTCCGAGCAGGGTTACAAACCTCAAAAGTGCCAATTAAATTTCGAGCAGAAGACATGGTGACGTTAAACCAGTGATTGGCCTTTCCCCAAATAAACAGAATATGGACATAAAAAGAAAAGATGCTCAATAGAATCCTCCGCAGCATT
>NW_018195759.1:0-414 GCF_001263595.1 Phalaenopsis equestris | reverse complement strand
TGTCTTCTTAAATATTATTCTAATTATTTCATAAAGAGACATGCATTTCTGTTCTTAGATACTTGCAATCCTTATCTCCCATTCGAATGCCAAAACAATAAGTTTGGCAACTTATTTTGCGGTGAAAATGCTAATTCAATTCAATTATATGCCCCTTCACCTTTTCCATGTTTTAGTTGGAAATTTTTATTTCCTTCCAAAAGCATGGCCTTTCCCAAAAGTCCCATGCTCAACTATATGGATTCTTTTTTACTATTTATTCCTGTTAAATTCTTTAGGTCCCGTTTGAGATCACTTTATCTTTATGTTTTCTATTTTTTATTTTTTATTATTTATATTATATTTAAAGCATGTGTAATTGTGTATATGTTTTTAAAAATACTCAAAACATCTTTTTGGTGTGTTGAGTATTTT
>NW_018195758.1:0-414 GCF_001263595.1 Phalaenopsis equestris | reverse complement strand
AAAAAAAAAATCTGCTGAAGAGATGTTATGGCATTATAAACATGGTAATAAAGATGGCTTGTTACGTCATCCAAGTGACGGTGAAGCTTGAAAATCATTTGATTCAAACTCTCCTTATTTTGCCTCCGACACAAGAAATGTTTGCCTTGGTTTTGCTAACGATGGATTTAATCCATTCAAGTTTACGAGTTCTACATACAACATTTGGCCCGTGCTTTTGGTTACTTATAATTTACCTCGTTAGATTGGGATGAAACAACCTCTTTCATTCTATGTACAATCATATCAGGGGAGAAGAGCCCATGGAATGATATTGATGCAGGTTTACAACAATTAATTTATAAACTGCCACATAAGTGCTGCTTCTGCTTACCACCACAGGTAGGGCTGTCAAAACGGCTCGTTGTTCGTGAA
>NW_018195757.1:0-414 GCF_001263595.1 Phalaenopsis equestris | reverse complement strand
AAAAATTGAAGTTTTGGTGTTAGATATGTAATTACATAGGTATGCGTAAATATTCCTTAAAAAAACTATGCTATTAATTTAACAATATACAAAGCTTAAGATCAAAACTATATATCCAAATCATCATCTGGATCTTCATCCGAATCTGGTTGCTCATCGACTGAGTCATGAATGTAATCTCTCACCCTTGCTTTGCATTCTATGGGCTCCCATTTCTACGTTTTGCTGCAAAATATTCAGATCCTCATTCTTCTGAATAAGGGAACGTTGCCCCTCATATATTTGAATGGCTCATCATTGCCCATCTGCACGTTTCTTTTCTGAAAGCCGGATTCTAAATTACAACTTAAGCAACAAGATTTGGCTAACTAACATGTTCTCAGATGGAGTTGCAAATCTAATTCCAGCTTGTTC
>NW_018195756.1:0-414 GCF_001263595.1 Phalaenopsis equestris | reverse complement strand
CACCCAATATTACTTTTTCTTCATTCTAAAAGTTAGTGTGGTCATCACTCGAGTCATTACATTTTCACAATATTTTTAACTTATCAATTGATTAAATTGCATAAGTAAATGAAACATGAAGTAATATAACATCATAATATTGAAATAAAGTCAATTCTAAATAATTCTAAATTTGCACATGATTATTTCTAATCACAAGGAGAAAGAAAAAGAAAACCACTCAGATTTCATGGGAAAATACAACAACACATATATTGATATTTAAAAGCAGGATTACACAATAAAGTTTAACAAACTTAACCACTTATCTCAAAATCCTCCCTAAAAAAATCTCTTGAATTTCCTTTGTCTCTTCCTCTCTTCAACAACCTTTCCACACACACCAACACTAGCCTCCTAATCTCCTCCAACACA
>NW_018195755.1:0-413 GCF_001263595.1 Phalaenopsis equestris | reverse complement strand
GAGTGTATGTTAGAAACTATTCAATATATAATTATGAAATTTTATTTATGAGTGGAAAAAATGGTATATATCAGGAAACAAAAAAGAAAGCTTAGTGGGGAAACTAAATAGTTCACATTCATCACTTTTAAGTTATCTATAAACTTGATTTTTAGCTCTTCACTTATTATTTTTTAAATTTGAGTGTTATTTATATATGTGTTCTAAGAAAGCTTTTAAGAGCTACAGGGGTGTAAATTTTTGTAAAGTTCACTCATTGGGTTTATAAGCCTATCTATTCTCTCATTTCTTCAATTTTTACTAATGCTGAAAAAAGCCTAAACCAAAGTGTAGTCTTATTAGGAAAAGTGAACCCTAACTATATTTTCTCTTAAAACTAGTCTCCAGTTTTTTACATGGCAATCACTTAAATG
>NW_018195754.1:0-413 GCF_001263595.1 Phalaenopsis equestris | reverse complement strand
CAATAAGTGAATAATAGAAGAGAATATGAGAGAAAGAAGAGAGGAAATTTATAGTAAGAAAATATGGAATAGATTTGAGTACCAAAAAATGCCATGAATAGTGTAAGTTTGCATAACATTGTGCAACCTAAGCTTTTCCTCAAACCTATTATTCCTAGGTTGGGGTCAGAGTTTGATTGCTACAAAGAAAATCTACATATTGAGTTATATAAAAAATAAAAAACAAAACAAGATTTAACGGTTAAATATTGTAAAATATATGAGAAATGTAACACACTCGAGCATTTAAACTTGTAGTAAAGTAGTTAAAAAGAAATCTCTAGTCTCACCTGAGAAATTCACCGACTAGTTCTTAAAAACCTAGGCAACAATGCTTTAATTTAATCAATTTAATGATTCCAACCTGAACTCGG
>NW_018195753.1:0-413 GCF_001263595.1 Phalaenopsis equestris | reverse complement strand
AAAAAAAAATCTCAATCAAAATAAAGCATATGCAAGTGCATTAACTGCAAAATAGTTGAGAAAAAACGAATTATTACTATAGATTAAAAATATGAGTACTTGTCTCTAGGTAGCTGGCGTGTTTGTTATAACTTGTATTACTTTTATCAAATTATCATCCATAAAATATAAAGTATTCAATCGTCGCTTACTTAATTATGTTTTAATTTAATTATAAATTATTTCTGTATTGCACTATTTTAATTATAGTTTCAATACTTTAAACTTAAGTTTAATTATTATAATCAAAGTTAATATTAAAATAATATTAATAACTTACTCAAAATTATTTTTAGAATTAAGACCCTAATTTTTCTCTAGTGCTTGAATCGAATGCATCTAAGTTTAATGTTTAAATAATAAACTTATATATA
>NW_018195752.1:0-413 GCF_001263595.1 Phalaenopsis equestris | reverse complement strand
AGGGAGTGCTTCATCGCGAGCTAGACGGGAATGGGCGACGAAAAATCTCGGATATTTATAGGGGAAAAAAATGATATTCAAACGCCCTTTTTTTTCCAGATGTGCCATCGACCGCATATAAGTATTATAAGAAGAGGCTTTTACATATATATGTAACACCTATATATTTAAATATTTAACAATTAATTTTTATTTTTATTTTGTATTTATACCAATCAAAATTTACATATCAGGTCAAATATATCATCATTTTAAACTAAAAAAAATGAGATACTACGATGATATATATGTAAACATTGAAATGTAGATATTAGAGATATAAATACATGAGAATTGAGTGGTATGTATGTGAATCTATCTTATAAAAGTTATTTATTTTTTCCTCAAATAAAATATATAACTTTGATACGCCA
>NW_018195751.1:0-413 GCF_001263595.1 Phalaenopsis equestris | reverse complement strand
TTGTTATTTACATTTGTAACACTTTGTTCTGATAAGCTTACCGATGAATTAAAAGATGTACTTTACATTTTAAAAGTAGGTGATAGTAATAGTTTTAAAGTGATATTAAGATTTAACTCATTTAATTGCTATATATGTTTATCTAAATATTAAAGTTTGATTGTTAGATATGTAAATACATCACAATTGTGTTATATATGTAAATGCAAATTTAGTTGGATCGTGGGAAGGGCTTTCTATTTAAAGATTTAGTTACCTTTCTTTTGAAAAATTTCAGTGAATTTTATTGGACACACACACATACCACATATGTAATAACTTGAACCCATGACATGTTAGTTAAAAGACTTAAAGCTCTTAACCAACAATAAAAAGAAAAACAACAATCCTTTATTTTATTAAGTGGGGTCGGT
>NW_018195750.1:0-413 GCF_001263595.1 Phalaenopsis equestris | reverse complement strand
GTCTTTCCTTTCCTCCATTCTCTAGGAGGACATGATTCTTTATCAATGGGTGGTGGAGGATCTGACCCAAGGGCGGGCTCGATCCCCTTCTTAGATGAAGATTCAAACAAATTAATAGAAGAATGGTGGTTGGCTTCAACCCACACAAGCAGATCACGATAAGAGGGGTTGGTAGGGAGAGAATTAGTCAATTGTGAGGAGGATGGATGTGCACCAATCGGTGATGGAATGTTTGATGTTCTCACTTAATTCTTAGAAACCTCACCTTTATACGCATCATATCCCAGTAGAGACGATGTTCAAATTGTCTCACCTACATATAATAGCAAATTTTTGGGGTTTTGTGCAACAATGATAATTTCCCATTATGACACATTTTATATCATGAAGGTCATTTGAGATTTAGAAAAAAA
>NW_018195749.1:0-413 GCF_001263595.1 Phalaenopsis equestris | reverse complement strand
AATAATATATCATATATGATACGAGCTATCATCAAAATTAATATAAAGATTTAATAAGTTATTTGTTGAACAACAATCAAGTTTGATCATGGACATAAATGTCCAAGATTGGCTTGTTCATATTTATTTCATTTAGCCTTTGAGCTTTTAAAAAATGTTCAAGTTTGCTTATTTACTAATTTAAACCAACATGATCGAGTCTTAGGGTCTGTTTGGCGCAGTTGCAGTTTATCAGCTTTTCAACTGCGCTGCGAGGAAGTTGACTGTCTGTTTGTTGTAACTATGTGAAAATAGCTGTGGGGCAGCTGTTTCTGAAAAAATAACTATCATGTCCCTGTGTAATATTTATATATATAACATAAGATAAAATATTTTTTTATATTAAATAAATTATTTTCTGAAACAATAAATTA
>NW_018195748.1:0-413 GCF_001263595.1 Phalaenopsis equestris | reverse complement strand
TTTTTTGGGCAAATTGTCTATAGGTCTTTGTGAAGAGTGTGGTTCTATGGAAATTGACAAGCCCATACATTCAATTTAGTGCCTATGAAAAGATTTGTGCTAATGGTTTGAGAGGAAGAGAATGATGCTGATTAGTTTAGGTTAATTTCGAGTAAATATATTAATCTGATTAACCCAAGAAGGTTTTGTGGGTCAAGAGTTAAGGTTTCCCATTAAATAGCTAAGATGGACGTTGGGCCTGAGTTGGAGTTGGGCTATATTGGCCTAGGCAAATAGTTCTAGGTTTGGTTTTGGGCCTAAGCTAGCTACTCTAATGTCTGCCTTTATAATTTTCCATTGAGACTATTGAAGTGAATATTTAGTTACTTTTTTGGCCTTTTGGTCTTTGATATTTGTCAAAGAAATGACCCACT
>NW_018195747.1:0-413 GCF_001263595.1 Phalaenopsis equestris | reverse complement strand
GACAAATAAGATCCTAAAATATGCACACTAATCATAATTTAAATGAGAGGTTGGGAAACCGATGTTGAAAAATGTTTGGTGGACCCATTCCATGATGTGAAAGGTTCAATAGAATGAGATGGGTAATATGAGCCTAAAAGGGAGTACAGACATATTACTGATGAAAAGCAAGATTAAGTCATTATTAAAGATTAAGGCATAACAATTTTTATATGGTTGATTCTAGTAGAATTAGATTAAATGAATTTTTTTCCACTATCAACTATAGTGTTTGGATATTCATGCTCATTTTATTCAAGGAATTATTTCCTTCTCTTTGATTGTTTATTTTATTATTATTTGTGTCTATGTTGATAATAATGCTATTTGTACAAAAGATTTATGATGTTCCTTATCTTCTTTGGTGGAAAATA
>NW_018195746.1:0-413 GCF_001263595.1 Phalaenopsis equestris | reverse complement strand
GGAGAGGGAGAAGCCCACTCATATCACAAAATTTCATATAGTGTTCCAGAGGTTGGCCGTTAAAGAGGGTTGTTTGATAGTTGAGTTACTTAAGCGAGTGGGATGCATGGTGTCCCCTAGGATGAAGAAGGAGATTTTAAGGGATGTCAGATATACCCGACAGTTTCAAAAGTCAACTGAAGTTTTACCAGCTTGCATTCCCGTCAGATTCCTCCTAGGAAGTCAAGTTGATACTATCATCACTACTACAGATTATATTACAACCATTACTTCAAGGTCTGCAAGACGTCGACCAGTCAAGTCACTTCTGGGTCCAAGAATATCGTCAGTTGTTGCTCATAAGAGTGCCTCAAGGAAGGAGAAGATAAAGAAGGTACCCGATACTGTATTTGGTCTACACCGTGGGGAGCATG
>NW_018195745.1:0-413 GCF_001263595.1 Phalaenopsis equestris | reverse complement strand
TTTTAATACAGCTCTCGAACGATGAAGATTACACGTGTATATTTTCTTGGAGAACGATCCGTATTGAGGATGGTTATATAAAAATTTTAAAATGGACCATAGCTTTTGATCCTAAAAATGAACCTCCCATAATCCCTGTCTGGATACTTTCCTTGGTTTGAAGCTCCATTTGTTTAATGACAAGATTTTATTTTCACGTGCTGCTGCCTATGGAAAACCATTGCAAATGGATACCCTACTTTCACTCTCACTAGGCCTTATGAAGTAAGGGTTTTGCTTAAGCGTGACATTACCCAACCCTTTTGTTATGAGATCTGGATTGGGTCACAGCAACAAGGCTACCGACAACGTGTGGAAATAGAAAGACATTCCTACTAGTGTCCACACTGTCGAATGTTTGGGCATTCAATTTC
>NW_018195744.1:0-413 GCF_001263595.1 Phalaenopsis equestris | reverse complement strand
CTCTGTATCCATTCAAAGCCTCCCTGAGGTCAAGAGAAGTCACAGAGCCTCCACTCTGAGACATAAGGTGGTGTTAGTCTCCTCTGCGAGAAAATTCATCGTAAGGTGGTGTCAGCATCCACTTCGGACGTTTTACGTCTATTTTGATGTTAAGAGACTGAACTTCATCCATTCATACTCTTCTGAATCCAAAGGTAGTCGTTAGAATTCCCTACGCGCATTTTCGAGAAATTTGGGTCTGGACCGATTTTACCTCAGCGGGGGTGTGGGACGCCTGTCGGCACCAAAAATCACAGTTTGAAACTCCTAAAATTCTCATTTCTGAGTCAAGGGGCCGTATTCCAGCAATACACAACTTCCGTGGCTTCCAGATCGATAAGGACCTTCTTACAACCAATCGGACAAAAATTAAG
>NW_018195743.1:0-413 GCF_001263595.1 Phalaenopsis equestris | reverse complement strand
CTGCGATGAAATCCTTGCACCAGTTGCAAAAATGAGCACGGTGAGAACACTGACTTCTCTGACGATGAATAGTGGATGTAGACTCCATCAATTGGATGTTAAGAATGCTTTTTCTTCATGGGGAGCTACTGGAGGAGGCATATATGGAGATAGCCCCGGGATTCAGTATATCCCAGACTGTAGGCAAGATGTGTAGGTTCTGGAAGTCACTGTATGGCTTGAAGCAATCTCCTTGAGCCTTGTTTGATAATTTTAGAATGATGTTTTGACATGTGATAACAACAGATCAATGCAGACCACACGATGTTCTTTCGACAATATGAATGTTGCACTATCATACTTGTTGTGTATGTGGTTGATATAATTAACACTGCTGATTATGAGACAGAAATTGCCCAACTGAAAGGAAGATT
>NW_018195742.1:0-413 GCF_001263595.1 Phalaenopsis equestris | reverse complement strand
CTATGTGAGGTCCTCTCTCTTTATTCTTTCCATTGCCTGTTTTGCCATTGACTTCACTCAAAGAGATATCATCAACCATTAATTGCTATAGCAATAGTTTGGGTCTTGTTTGCGTCCGAAGTCCAATAATCGGGCGTCACGTGTCAAATGAGCTGACCGTAATGCACTTAGATTGGTCGGTGTTAAAATTTATGGGGCTTACTTGACACGTGGCGCCCCACTATTGCACTCCGAACTCATCTGGAGTCCTGACCTAATATTTTTTCTTCAAGAGGAAGAAGAAGACTTTAATTAACATTTCCATCAAATTTTATTTATATCAAATTTATGTTTTTGACTCAAAATCATGGAGAGAGAGGGAAGGGACATGCTCTCCCTCCCTCCCTCCCTTCCTCCCTTCTCCGCCTGCCCAT
>NW_018195741.1:0-413 GCF_001263595.1 Phalaenopsis equestris | reverse complement strand
ACCACATAAATGGATGCGTGGAAAAGGCAGAATCATCATAGAATGTGGTTGTTGTTATAACTTTACTAAAGGCAGACAAGGAAACCCCAAGGGATTTTAAGACATGATGAGGTGAATCTATTGTCTCCTATGATAAAGTGGATGATCAAGAGGGTGGTTTGATGGAGCATACTTCCAGTCGATTGCATTCATAACAGCTGCATCATCAATATCTATGATGAAGGCATATTCCCACGCAAATAGACCATCATGATTTTGTGAGACTTTTTTGAACGATGTCCTTCATGAATAAGAGCAATATCCTTTTCGGGAAAGAAATAGATGTCAATGGCCCCAGCGAGTTCGGAGGATCTATGGATATTTTGTTACAAGTGGGTTCAATACTGATTCTCAAAGGAAATGGAACAGACCTT
>NW_018195740.1:0-413 GCF_001263595.1 Phalaenopsis equestris | reverse complement strand
TATTTTAGCATATGTTAGTTGACTAAAGTTTGATCAAGGTCAAACTTGGTTAAAATTAGTCAAACCTTAGATCAAAATTGTCTTTATAGTAAACCACAACAATTTATCAAAGTCAAAGTTTGGTTAAAATACGTGCAATATATTTATATTCACGTTTAAATGATGTGTGATGTTAAAGGCATGTGACAATTAACATGCGATTGTCAAATAAAAATAACCTAACTCATGACTAAATTTTTTCAATTATATATTAGATATTAAATAAATAAATAAATATTTTATGTTAAATTTTTATTCTAAAGTCAAAGATTTGTGAAAAATACAGTATTATCATATAAAGATGTCTAATTTCTCATACTATCCGAAAACTCATTCCTTTATTACGCATTTTAATAATTATATATATATATATA
>NW_018195739.1:0-413 GCF_001263595.1 Phalaenopsis equestris | reverse complement strand
AAAAAAAAAAATAATCCTTTAATTAGTTCTTAAGTAGTTTGCATTTTGCCCTTAAAAATCTTAGATAATTCTAACTTTTTCTGGTGTATCTTAAGAATGTTGTGCGGATTAAGGTTAATCGTTCACTCACGTGCTCTAATAAGCATACAAAGTTCTTTTAAAAAATATATGATGATTTTAAAATTAAAGATCCGTCATATTTTGAAGATCAAATCCAAAATAATTAAGCTATGCGCAATTTTAAACAACTAGCATTGTATATATGATAGGGTTGTATGTCTCACACAGCTGGTCCAATTCTCCTCTTTTTAAGGACCTGAGTCGATAAGTCTAGTAATTTTAATAATGTTAAAGTCGTAAATATAAAAATTTGCAAATCCAAATCACTCAATATGATCCTTCTCGTTAGGATT
>NW_018195738.1:0-413 GCF_001263595.1 Phalaenopsis equestris | reverse complement strand
CATAAATGATATATTTATATTAACTGCTTGTATGTGCTTGACTGACTATGATGAAGTCACCTTTTTATGGTACTAGCAGGGGAATGCTAAGATACTCATGTACGTAAATGAAAAAGGATATGAATTTTAAAACACCTTAAATGATATAATTTTTAGACAGTGTTTTTGTGAGGGTTGTATAAATATATAATGATATATATATATATATATGCTATTGATATATTAAGATTCAATGAATAACATCAAATATTTATATTAATTTTTTAAAAGCTTAACTGACATACATATTGTTTTTCTTTTCTTTTGTAGTTGTATGTGTATTTATTAACTTGGTTTAGCTTAATGTTGTTTTAAATTAACATTTCAGGTTTAAATAAATGATTAAAAGATGAAAGATAAAAGAGAAAATATTT
>NW_018195737.1:0-413 GCF_001263595.1 Phalaenopsis equestris | reverse complement strand
TGATGAGAACTAAATAAAATGAATATAAATAATAAGCACATTGTCTAGAATTATTGACTTATTTAAGCAAATGGAAGACACATTTACATTTTTAAGGATATATTTGATTTATATGGATATTACTAGTGAAGGGTGAAGAAGGATGATGAGGCAAAAATTAATTTACTACTTCTTATGGTTATTATAACTTTTAAGTTATATTATTTGGTATGACTAACTAATACTTTAGTTGTATCGATGGATTTAATGAATTAGCTTGTTATTAACATCTTTTAGGGTTATTCATGTATTCATGGATGGAGAATGATCATACAACTTATTTAATATTAGTGTTATAGACTTCGATGTAGTATGGATTGTATGTGAAGCCTCAAAGTGTGAGTTTGAGCTAAAGAATGTAGTATTATTTAGAC
>NW_018195736.1:0-413 GCF_001263595.1 Phalaenopsis equestris | reverse complement strand
ATACATAGGAATTGGGTGGTATGCATGTAAATGCCTCGAACATGAAAACCAAATGAACCAAACAAACACATAATATATATGTAAGCCAAGTCCGAACATTTGTGCACTCAGGTTGTTGGCCTGAACTGTGATATGTTGGCTCAAAGAATTCCTAAGTATCACTGCGATCTTCCTGTGTTGAATAGGGATGCATTGTTGTAGAATATGAATTAGCCGGTCTACTACTTTTCTCATTGTTGGACACATCTCTAGAAATAGAAGAAAGAAATAAGCCAGAAATTAGATATTTCATTCAAAATATGTGTTTAAATAAGGGGTTACAATGTTTTACAAATAAATCCATAGAATCCTCTTAATACACATAACTAACAACACTCCCTTGCATGATGGGCAAAAGATTTTCACTAAGCCCA
>NW_018195735.1:0-413 GCF_001263595.1 Phalaenopsis equestris | reverse complement strand
ACTGCATGAAAATCGCTAAGAACATCATCAGTGCCAAATACATGGAGTGGTTCTACATCAAACTCGAAATGAACAACATCCAACAATTTCGTCATGGTCATTTGAATGTTAGGGCATAAATATAGTGGGTCTAATAGATCCCCCATCTTCAAAAGGACACCAGTTTATTCTCGTTGCTACAAATTATTTTTCAAAGCGGGTAAAAATAATACCATTAAGAGAAGTGAAAGCACATAATATCATCCAATTCTTCAAGAATCAAGTTGTTTACCGGTTTGGTTTTCCACGAAGAATTATTTCAGACAACAGCTTTACTTTCAAGAATACAAAAATTAATAATTTTGTTAGACGACATGTCATAGATTGAAGAAATTCTACAATTTACTATCCAATGAAAAATGGTTTGGAAGGAG
>NW_018195734.1:0-413 GCF_001263595.1 Phalaenopsis equestris | reverse complement strand
TTTTTTTATCTTTTATGAAATTATTTAAAATTTATGTGAGTTGTATAAAAATCTCTTCTTTATTTGTTATTGAAAAGTTATAATTTTTAGTTTGCATTAATGAATCTCTTCACAAGTCATCATTTTTCTTTTTCAAATGAAAAATTTTTAAATAATAAAGAATTATTCAATAAGATCTCACTCAATCTGAAATTATATGAATTATTTGATTTCAATTATTATTATTTTTATTTTAATACTATTTATTAGAGAATGTGTTGAAAATAGTTAAAATAAATTGAAAAAATAATGAATGAATTTATTTATGTTTGAGATAACTGAATTTTGAATAACAAGAATTGGACCAGTGAAAGTCGGGGCTGAACCGATCCACTACTGAACTGGCAGTGGTTTTTAATAACTGTTTTTTTTTT
>NW_018195733.1:0-413 GCF_001263595.1 Phalaenopsis equestris | reverse complement strand
TGTCATTTATGTCATAATTAAGAGTCATGAATAAATAATAATATATATATATATATATATTTAGGGTTAAATTAAAATGCAATGAGCTCTCCCCACTCACATCCACCATCCCTTCCATTTTCTTAAAGGCGATTCCCATTAAGCGGGCAAGAATATCTATTCTTCTATCGCTTTCAATTCCAGCCAGTTGGCGACCCGCATTGCTTGCGGCTTGCGAGCACATCGTTACGGGCACCGAACAAAGGGACCCATATATTTAACCAGAAAGGATGATAGATTCTGGAAAAAGACTTTCTGGGGTGGGGGAAATAGAAAGGCAAATCTGCTTCGGAACTTACTTATCCTCACCCCTTTTGGGAGTCCGAAGCCTTCTTTGCGGGAACAGCGCCAGGTGATGTTCTTTAAAGGTCATA
>NW_018195732.1:0-413 GCF_001263595.1 Phalaenopsis equestris | reverse complement strand
CCTCTCCCTTGATAGTACAAGAGAGAGATGAGAGAAGGAGAAGGTGGGGGAGTGATAAAAAAAGTGATAGAGATGAGTGAGTGATAAAGGGAGATAGACTGATATATAGTGAGTGATAGTGAGGGAGGGATAAAGAGAGAATAAGAGAGAGTGTGTGTGAGAGAAAGTGTGAGGGAGAGGGAGAAAGCTTTATTTTCTATCTTAACTCACTCTCTCACTTGCAATCACTCTTGATATATTGCTTTATTTGTTCTCTCTCTCACTCTCTCAAGGTTGCTCTCTTTCACTATAGTAGGAAAGTGAGGGAGGTAAAGAGAATGATAGAGAAGCTTTATATTCTCTCTCTAATGAGTGAGTGAGAGAGGGAGAGAGCGAGATAAAGAGAAGAAAGGTTGGAGAGATATCATAAGTAA
>NW_018195731.1:0-413 GCF_001263595.1 Phalaenopsis equestris | reverse complement strand
AAATCATAGAATTACACGATCCTGAAGGGCCAAAGAAATATTTATACAGAGTCAACGATTTGAGGAATTTCTCCCCAAAATCTGAAACAACCATCTAGATGATTGGTATTTGTAATGCTTCAAAGAGATGGGTATATGAATGCATATGTATGAATTGTAGTGGTTGTGGTGGGTATATGTAATGCTTCAAAGAGATGAAACCCTAGGGCACAAAGGCCTCTCTAGGGCATCACCTAACCCAATGGTGAGCTCATCATAAGTTTCAAAATGGCATTCCCCGATAACCATATTTTCATCTAGGTTGAGTTCTTTTCTCTTTTTTTTTAATGTAATTTCAGAGTTCAAGAAGAGTCCTACAAGAAAAATAAGATACAATCACGGGTTACGAAACATTCTATCGCAGGAACCATGTG
>NW_018195730.1:0-413 GCF_001263595.1 Phalaenopsis equestris | reverse complement strand
AGTGTTCGGAGCATAGCCTTAAATAGCTCTTAAGATTTTTTTAGACTATCTTAAGCTCATTTAAACTTATTATGTTGTTAAATAAATCACCCGGAGGTTTGTTAGGTTTAAATTTTGCTCAATTTTATATCTCAATTAGCCCATGAAGGAGGTACAAGCAAGCTTGATCTTGTAGTGCTCGAATGAGATTAATTATTGTTTATCTTCCAACTAACCGTCAAGTTTCTCTAGATTGAACTTACCTCAATACAAAGCTCAAATTACATCAGGGGTAGATGTGCAATTTTAGAAAAAATCATATTAAACCATTGGTTTGAGATTCATGGTTTAGTGGATAATTGACTTCCTAACTTTTGAACTAAACATTTAATTCATTCAATGATCAACAATCTAAATAATTATAGTTATACAAT
>NW_018195729.1:0-413 GCF_001263595.1 Phalaenopsis equestris | reverse complement strand
TGTGAAAGAAATGAACAATCCATGTCCACCTAGCCGTATAGATGTATTCGTCTCACTTAGGTGAAGCTATAAGAACAAACCACATTCAATTTGGTCAAGTATCGAGAGAGATCTTGGCTTTAGAGTGTGGAAAGTTCTTTGGTTAGAGTACATTTGGGATGATGATCGAATGCCGTCCATTCCCTTGTATTACAAACGAACGACGTGGATTGGTTCGGACGATAGAATGGTTCGATTAAAGACCCCAGACTGTGGGATGACGGGGCGACCCACGTGGAAGTGCGATGAGTGGGAGGGGTGCCGCGTGGAGCTTCGAAGATACCGAGGATGAGTTGGTGCCTTCGTGGTTAAGTAGGAAAATGCATTTATTTTTAATTTAATTAAATACAGAAAATGAAATATAACTCTAAAAA
>NW_018195728.1:0-413 GCF_001263595.1 Phalaenopsis equestris | reverse complement strand
AAAAAAAAACTTTTTGAGATCATCCACAATCTTTGTTCGATGAATCTTTTTTCCAGTTTATGACTTTTGCTTTTAGGCTTCTAGGTCAATTTTTTTATCAATGATAATAGACTGGATAAAGTCTGCTCAAGTTTTCCAATTGATTTCCCTCATGCCACTGAGCTAGATTTCTTCCAAACTAAATTACTGGGTGAGAATGTCTTTATTTGGATGTTCTTATTATATTATTGAAAAATCATTCTTTTTTACTTCTTCCTGTCAGAGTGTTATGTTGTTTTTGTTTCTTCTAATAGGTTGATGGAAAGCATCATTCATGTACCATTTTATCGTGCGAAATGATGAGATTCTCCACGTTGACAGAGATAGCCATCATCACTCTTTAATTATGGTGGTTGTACTCAACTGAAAACATT
>NW_018195727.1:0-413 GCF_001263595.1 Phalaenopsis equestris | reverse complement strand
CCTAGTAGATCACCATATATTTTATCTCAATTCAACAAGCTCATTGTCAACCAATTACCCTTGATAAGTCCTAACCATAATGCTTTGATGGCCTCAAAATTTTATTGATGAGAAGCAGCAACATACCTAGTGGAATTCATTCCAAACTTCGGAAAAGTGCTATTTCCTCTTGATGGAACTATCCACCTCATGGCTTCGAGCCATACTATAGCAAATGGTTCCCTGTTAACTATATCTTGAATTTAACTCAAGAAAATTCACCTCATCCCCAAAGGATCCCCTTCTCTTCAGCCTCACCATAATGTGTGAAGCGCTAGATTTGCTCTCATTTGAGCACTAGTTTGTGTGCATTCATACCAACTACTGATTTTAATCACTTAAGACATTCTAACTATAAACTTAAATCTATTTTT
>NW_018195726.1:0-413 GCF_001263595.1 Phalaenopsis equestris | reverse complement strand
GGTTTGTTCCTACACCTTCATCTAGTCTAGAAAAATCTATCTATACGGTCACATGCTCATAAAATTAAACTTTAATTCACAAAGGCCTAAACCGAGCTCGATTTGGGGGAAAATGAGTTATACCTTTGTATGAGAGAAGAGGCCTCAATTAGATGCCTGAAGAAGCTTTACTGGAGTCTAACAAAGATGTCTAAAGTGTTGCGTTCCTCTGGTGAATGGTCTAGGTATGAGTTCAGTAAGGAGGTGGTGCGGCCTTGATATAGAGGTGGGTTAGAGGGCTCAGGACAAGGGTTTTTTGAAGGAATTCTTCCTCATTTGGTCTGAGGAAGCCTAAGGATAATTTAAGTCAAAGTTCTGAGGAGTTCTGTGGAGTGACAGAAAAGGTCCTAATTTTTTGACTCAAAATTGAGCTC
>NW_018195725.1:0-413 GCF_001263595.1 Phalaenopsis equestris | reverse complement strand
AAAACTAATTTATACCAACAGAAACCTTAATCAAAATGGCCTAAATAGAGTTTTAATCCCTCATCTTAAAATGTTCATACAGGTAAACATTTGATTCAATATATGCTTACTAAATAATATATATACCTGCATTACTCTGATCACCAATGCACATTTTTCAGATGTCCACATAATAATTACTGGAAGAACTACATTAGTTGATATGTAGGGGCATTTACATACATACCAAACAATTATTTTGTATTTACATATCTAACAGCCAAACATTAATATTTACATGCAGCACTCAAATCTTTAATACCACACAAAAATACCACCATCACATACTTTTAAAAGGTTAAATACACTGCTTCATGCATAGATTTATCACACTATATTGTTATAAATGTAAATATAAAAGTTTAAGTGTTAGA
>NW_018195724.1:0-413 GCF_001263595.1 Phalaenopsis equestris | reverse complement strand
ATGCCCACCAAAAGTCCTGAATAAGTGGCATATATGCAACCCTACGTAACAAATTTATTTCAATTTAAAATCTTGGGATCCATATTGACTCCACGTAAGAAAAAAAACTTTGACTTTCACTATCAGCTCAGTATGACTAAATGAAAGTTTTGAGCTTAGAAGTACTAAATATTACGATTGTACCGTTGACATTACACTTTATTTTTAAAATTAATTATATTTAAAATTAATTAGAAAAATTAATTAGAAATTCGACCGATTCAAAATTGAGATTTCTTTACATCAACTTAAGATGAATATTTATATATTTATTTTTAAATATAAAATTAATATCGAAAATCAATTGAAAGTATAGTTTTATATATCATGCCAAACAAGGGACCCGATTCTACACAACATGGTTTCTCATAATA
>NW_018195723.1:0-413 GCF_001263595.1 Phalaenopsis equestris | reverse complement strand
AAAAAGGTAAATTCATCAAAGCATGAAAATAATAAAGGCAGCACTAAAAATAAACTAAAATTTTTTCGCCTTATATGTAAAAAGATGCATTAGATTATCTCCAATACTTACAATCAACTTGCCTCCAAGAGAGATAGTCCCTAACAATCTTTGCTCTCGGGTACAGTACAATCCTTCCATCAAAACAAGGCGTTTCCTTCAAGCCTTTGTGGGGAAAGAAATCTTTCCATTTTATCACATACAAAGAAGTGAAATACGACACAGAGAGAGAAAGTATTTTACTGCAAGTAAATAAAACCAAAAGAAACATATCATCGCACAAAGTGCAGTAAATATACGACTTAAGAAAAGAAATAAAATGAAGATTTAAATAACTACTCAGCCTATGTATTTACATATCTAACATAATAACA
>NW_018195722.1:0-413 GCF_001263595.1 Phalaenopsis equestris | reverse complement strand
CAACTTATCTGAATAAACTGCAGCCGCCTCAAACATACCCCTAAATTTAATTTCTGATGTAAATGTCCAACCCCATATTTAATAACCCTATCATTTTTAATTAAATTTTTACAATTTGTCAAGCCAAAAACAACATATCAACACGTCACAATCAATATCAATCACAAAAGTAATAGAGCCATTTACATACATACCGACCATCTAAACTTTATATTTTACATTTAACCCCCCCAAATTTTCATATAAGACTTGCATTTACATATTTTCAGAAGCATATATATCTGAAAGAGAAAAATAGAGGAAAATAGAGCAAGAGTGTAGCTGCCTATTTCCCTTTTGGTCCAAAAAGACGGAGCACGTTTCGAGACGAGCACGCTTACTTCATTAGTTCATTTCTCTGCTTCAGAAAAAAA
>NW_018195721.1:0-413 GCF_001263595.1 Phalaenopsis equestris | reverse complement strand
TTTTGGATCCTCCTTAGCTATCTACCAACACTTGGATGTAGAGACAATGTCAAAAAATGCAATAAATGCTCCATGTAAATGTGATATGTTAGTGAATACAATAAACTAAGCAATGTCATGTGAGGAACCAACACAATCAAGAGAATAATGATCAATAGGATGACTTGCTTGCTTTTAGAAGTCCTCCTTAAAGTCATGAGTGGGAGAAGAAGAGAGGGGAATCGTATCACATGTGAAATTAAATTCCAAGGTGGATGGTGTAGGTGTCTCAGGAGTTAGAGTAAACCAGGACAATGGACCTGTTGGCATGAGTGAAATGACAGGCAACCAAAGTTGATCATTGTCGACACTATTTTTAGTTAGAGGAGTTGCTTGTTGGAAGCTGTCAGTCACCAAAATTGAAATCTCGTTGC
>NW_018195720.1:0-413 GCF_001263595.1 Phalaenopsis equestris | reverse complement strand
AAAAAAAATTTCATACAAATTATCCATGAAATTATCCTAATTAGTAGATTCTCCCTTAAATAATAAAAAAAGATAATTTAATATAATGACCAAAGTTTTCATGGATATTTCTACTTGATTAAATTTAAATCAATTCTTAATTCATTTAAAGAATTTATCCTAAAAATAATTGGATCATATTATTCACCATATGGAATAATTTTAATTGATAATTTCAATCCTTTATGTCATGAACTTTTTTAATTAATAAAGAAATTTAAAATTAATTTCATATGAATTATAATTGAAATTATACTAATTAATAAATTCTCTCCCCTAAATAATAAAAAGAATAATTTTAATATAATTCTTTTCAAATCCTTATGAATTAAATAAATTTTGAGTTTAAATTAATTCCTTTTTATTTCCCACCA
>NW_018195719.1:0-413 GCF_001263595.1 Phalaenopsis equestris | reverse complement strand
CATACCTAACAATAGATAATTAAACCAAATAGAGTCATAATGTATAGTGCACTAATCAGCTAGAAAGGAATTAGGATTAAAATGTCTCCAAATAATTTTAGTTTTACACATAAAATTAATGTTTTCTAAGGAGGGAATACCATTACATGAAATAGTGCTTTGATCCCTATAAGCCTTAGGAATATAACAACATTACATGAATAGTGCTTTGATCCCATTTTGTCTTTCTTATCATGAAAAAAAAAACCTATCAATCAAAGAAGAAATCTTCTTCCTATGACATTTAGACAAAGCTATAGTTGACCCAAAATATCCCTTCATATTTTATCATAAATTTTAAAATGTGAAATGCTCATTGATTAATATGTGACTAGAAAGAATCAAATTGTTTCTCTTCAGCAACTAAAATTAGG
>NW_018195718.1:0-413 GCF_001263595.1 Phalaenopsis equestris | reverse complement strand
CATAAATAATTAGGTTAGCTCAGCTAATTTAAATGTTGTTATAAAACATTTAAATTTAATATATTTTTTCAACTAGTTGGAAATAAAAGTAAAATAAAAAAAAAAAAAAACTGAGGAACGAACGATAAAATCCTTAGAAATTTGAGACTGATAAGATACTTTAGAGATAATTTATTCAAAATTATTATCTTTTAAGCATTAGTATTAAAAAATTAGTCAAGATAAAGCTCAAAGTTTTGGATTCTTTTGAATTAAGTTATAATTAAAAAATAATCAATCATATTTAAACTAAAGTCATCTCAACATATATTTTAAAATTTCTTCAAATAAGAAAATAATAATTAGAATATTATAACCTTTGTTATTTTCTCCTAATATAGCTTCAAGAATGAAATTACATAGATAATATATAT
>NW_018195717.1:0-413 GCF_001263595.1 Phalaenopsis equestris | reverse complement strand
GGATGTTTAACTAATCATCCTATGTAGATACTCGATCCTAAAATGTAGTAGCTCAAAGGAAAATAAACATCTTGAGACTGCTAGAGCTCTTTTATTTCAATGAATGTGCCTAAATAGTTTTGGGCGGGCGCAATTTCTACTCCATGTTATTTGATAAATTAGATGCCTTCTACTTCTTTAGAGAACCATACACCCTACTAAGTTTTACTTTCAACTAAATTTCTCTTTCCTATTGAACCACAAATATTTGGGTATACTTGTTTTGTGCATGATACTCGTCCACAAGTTTCTAAATTAGACTCTTAGTTATTACGGTGTCTTTCTAATATATTCTCAACTGCATAAAGGGTATCAATACTTCTTCCCTCTTAAACAGGTACATGATTTCTGTTGTTGTCGCATTTCATGAAAAA
>NW_018195716.1:0-413 GCF_001263595.1 Phalaenopsis equestris | reverse complement strand
AGTCTAAGAAATGGAAATGAGTGATGCAACTCTTTATGAGTATCATGAATTCATATTTCAGGAAATGATTTTTCGTTTCTTTTAATTTTTCATATAAACTTTTTATTCACGGATTTTCTTATTCCTTCATTTCTTATATATGTATTGATGGGTTCCATATAGTGTTTTTTTTTTCTTTGAACCTATTAGTTATGATGTTTTTCAATGTGATTCTTTAGGAAACCAATTAGTTATCTCAACTAATTGTTTTAGAGATCCATATTTTTCATGAAAGGACAAATTCATGATTGAATCACACCTAATGAATACAACATTAAACAGAAGAGAGATAGAGAGAAAGGAAGATAAAGAGAGTTACACATGGAGTGCACAACCAAGAACTATTTATTTTACAACGGACCAATTAACCCTTT
>NW_018195715.1:0-413 GCF_001263595.1 Phalaenopsis equestris | reverse complement strand
GGTTTACTGGAAAACTCATAGACAATATCCAAAATCCTTGCTTTTGCATCATTGATAGATTGGGTGGTGTCACTTTTGCTTTTATGATTTATATGAGGCTTGCTTCTCTCTGGGCCGTGAGCCACTTATTTTGTTTTCTGTGGCTTGCGATCAATTATTGGAGTAAATATGGGTGGTATTTGGTGTGCCTTGTGATGAAATGCTGGTGGAAAGGTTATATGTGGCTTGGGCTTATTTTGGGTGGTAAAATTGTTGTTGTCATGAAAGGTTTTATGAAGATTTCTCTCTGGGGCGTTAGCTACTATTTGGAACTTTAGGACTTCAAATTGGCTAGCTTCATTGTGGAGTGCTTTATTTGTTATATTTCTGACACTAAGTTGGGCGTGGTTTCTTTGACTAACTATTACTTTCAA
>NW_018195714.1:0-413 GCF_001263595.1 Phalaenopsis equestris | reverse complement strand
TTTTTGACATAGTAGTTGAGAGTGTAATCTCCCACTGTGAGGCCACAAGATTTATTCAACATAACCCATTTAGTGATGATGTTCTACCACAAGATTGATTAAATTGGTGTATGGTGGAAGACATTGATGTGATGAGGATAAGGCAATAATTAATAATTATATTATTTTATGATGGAAAGGCCCAAATTGGTTCATCAACATTTATGCCTTTGATCAACTTTATATTCATTTAATTTAATTTTATTGAGCCTTTTGTTCATTCATTCAATCATATGTTAGTTTTATATTTAGCTTTATGATGATTGAGAAGTATATGTGAGCTCTATGCTTAACTTGAAGTGAATTTAGAAAGATATACATACATAACACTCTATTCCATTGTATTTATATTTCTAACACATAAATTTTGCTTT
>NW_018195713.1:0-413 GCF_001263595.1 Phalaenopsis equestris | reverse complement strand
TCCCTCCCCTCTCTCTCTCCTCTTAGTGGCTGGGGCATAGATGTTTAAAAATTATTTTTACCGTTCATCAGAGTAAAGATGTATTTCGATGGACCTCGATGGGCGGTGGTACGGTATTTGTATTGAATAATTTTTCGTTTTACACGCACCCAATATAATTGTGTTTTTTACGCTTATTTATAAAAGTTGTTTCAATTTTATTCCTTTCATATCCTTCGATATATTTATATTAAAAGTTATTTTGATTGACTACTAATTAAAAATTATAATATTTTTATCATGATTGAGAGTTTTTATACATATTTATTATTTTTTTTTTCTTTTTTTCAGTATAAAAATCGTTTGGTGAATGAAATTATGAGTTTTAATTCATTTAAAGTCTAATAATTTGTAGAAATTTTTTAAAAGTTTTT
>NW_018195712.1:0-413 GCF_001263595.1 Phalaenopsis equestris | reverse complement strand
GAAAACAATTGCTATATATTCCATGATAAATTACATTTTTTTTTATTTTTAATAATATAATATATTTTAAAAATAAGACAATAAATGCTAATAAAAAATACTACAATGATATAATTATTTAACTAATTTAAGCTAGAAAAATATAAAATGAAGTCGAGCACTATCAACCAAAATTTTATTCATGTTTAGATTATTTTAAATCGAGCTACAAAGAATATTTAGATAGCCAAATATATATTTAAGCTATTTAATTGAAATCACTTTAAAATAATAAAAAAATATATTTAATAATTATATATATAGTGGCGCATGCCAAAGATTTTGAATATGAGCTACAAAGATTATTTAAGATCTGATCGAGGGCAGATATCAGACAACGCATGCATCTCTGCATGCGCTGTCCGTATGAAATA
>NW_018195711.1:0-413 GCF_001263595.1 Phalaenopsis equestris | reverse complement strand
ATGCATTATTTTCTCGTGATTTTGTGCCCTGATATTCTCTTCTCTTTTATGTTCTTTATTGCTTTCTATTTTTGCACAGTTTCAGCCTATCTCCCAACATATTTAGTTGAACATACAAAACATTCAAGCAACTTCCAATTTCTACCGCTCTTATTGTTATACATCTCTGAAATGACTGATGAACTTTTCGCAGGGATCGAGCTTCATGTCACTCTCTATCATGGAGATCTTCCACAATCACTTCAAGATGAGTATGGAGGATGGCTGAATAACAAGATCTTGTAATCATTTCTTCTCACATTTCTTACATGATTTAACTGTTTGTTTCTCATCATTTTAAATTTTTAATATTTATTTAGTATATAATTCAGATAGTCTTATTTTTTATTTCTTAGATATAAATTAAAATAATT
>NW_018195710.1:0-413 GCF_001263595.1 Phalaenopsis equestris | reverse complement strand
GTGAACCCATTTTATTCTATAAAATTAGATGTTACAAATGAGGGGTGTCGTCAAAGAAGTTTTTTTCTTTACATTATGAAGTCATTCTATTTGTAGGAGATAGGAGGGGTAAAAGATACAAAAATTACATGTTTGGCTATGCTTTGAAGAGAGAAGCGAATGACATTTAAGTCCTTTTATTTCAACTGTTGGATTGCTCGAGATCGATGCAGACTTTCATGTCCATGTTTGTCGGCTGACTGAAATAAGGTGGTCGAATACCAGACTGCCTCGAGATCCTTGTAGACCATTTTTTAGTATACATGTTAAGTTCCTCAATTTTCTTACTCCTTGATAGTGACAACTAAATAAGAATAAGGAAATTTATAAATCAAACAAGCCTTAAATATGTAACTTGTTAATCATACACCCTG
>NW_018195709.1:0-413 GCF_001263595.1 Phalaenopsis equestris | reverse complement strand
AAATCATTGAATCTACTTTATGATCTTCAAAAACCTATCATGTATTTTTTCAAAACAATTCACTTAAACAATTGAGCTTTTTTTCTTAAATTTATTGTAATGGTTTAATTGAATGTTATTGCATGCTCTCTATAGGTTTTCTTGTTTGTTTAGTCAAAAACTGAAAAATCATCTTGTCACCATGGAAATTTCTTTAGGGTTTTGCTTTTATTCATTTGGTTTGATGCTTATATGACTTTATTTTTTCAAATTTTCCAAGCCAAAAAGCTCTCCATTTCAAACATAAAGGTTACATTTCATGCATGATATGATATGTGAGCAAACGTATTAACCCACAAATTCTAATATACATTTTGGTTATTTTTGTAAAAATTATATAAACCAATCCTACTCAATGGTGGGACTCAAGCTTC
>NW_018195708.1:0-413 GCF_001263595.1 Phalaenopsis equestris | reverse complement strand
GCAATTGCTAAGAGAAAGAACGGAAGCCCGCAATTTGCTTAAGAAAATCAATCAAAGTATTTTAGGAAGAAGTTGTGAACATTGTCAACTATATTTTAAACAGAGCAAACAACTGCCCAAAGTTGAATAAAATACATTACCACTTAAAGGGTATGGCACAAAAATTGGCTCATTACATGTATTTAAGTGCAAATGTTTTGTACCTAATTGGAAAAATCAAATTTAGAAAATCTGATGCAAAATATGATGAAATAAAATTATTGGGTTACTCTTATACACAAAAACTTCATAGGGTACCTACATAAATAACTTTGGTTATAGAATTATCAACAAATGTTATATTTGATGAGCCTTATATTTAAAATCAGATCAAAGAAAGTGATATAAATGAGGATATCATATTAAACAAGAAA
>NW_018195707.1:0-413 GCF_001263595.1 Phalaenopsis equestris | reverse complement strand
AAATATTTAGTTCTCCAACTTTATTATTTTTTGAAAGTAATAACTATTAAAAAAATAAGAAAGTTAATTATTGCATTAAATATATCTTTAATTCTTGAAATCAACATTTAATAATTATATTATTTGGATTTCTGTGCTCTGCCACCCTATAAATAGGGCGCCATCAGTGATCGGGGTTCCCGTATTTTCTCTTGGGTCAAAGCTTTGATCATTTCTTACAGCAAGTGCTTTGATGGAGAGTGGTAAGAAGAGCAACCTTGAGGAACCATCAGACGATCTCTTGATGAAGGTTTTGGGGCTACCTTTTGAGAAAATTTGTCCTTCGCACCTCTACTAAGAGTTGACTTGTTGATGGCAATTTGATTGGCGAGGAGGAAGAAGCCTTGACAGTGACAAATCTATTGAGAGGGAAA
>NW_018195706.1:0-413 GCF_001263595.1 Phalaenopsis equestris | reverse complement strand
GTAAAGTTTAGGTGTTAGATATGTAAATATATAGGCATCGGTTAGTATGTAAATGCCCAAGAAATAAAAAAAGACGGTTACAATGTTAGATGTGTAACTATATAGGAATTGGCAAGTCTACATGTAAACACCCAAAAGAAGAACAAAAAAGATAATCACGGTGGGCAAGCGAACTGCTCGTTCCCAATCTCACGCTCTTGCATTGCTTTAGTTCCACATATCCAAGAAAATTTTTCTTATAACCTTAAAGCAGTTTAGGATTTTTGGCTCTTGAGTTATGCTCAATTTAATTCGAGTTAAAATAGAGCAAACAAACAAATTCGAGCTGCTCATAAGCAAATTGAGCAATATCGAGCCAAATACGGACAAGTTTATTACGAGCTATTTCAAACACGAGCCTATTTCGAATAGTT
>NW_018195705.1:0-413 GCF_001263595.1 Phalaenopsis equestris | reverse complement strand
GAACTTCACCGCCGACCGCCGCTTCTTTCCCGACGTTGGTCATCCCCATCCTATTCATCTCCTGCTCCAGCTGTCGATGAATTCGTAGCATCTTCTATTCTTCTTGTCCGACCGAACTTTCTCCACCCGCCAGCCTGCCCCTCCAGTGACCCACGACGCCACCGACCACGTGGAGCCCTTGCATCACTGATTTTCTCCTCAGCCAAGATCCTACCAGAGAGAGAGAGAGAGGAAAGAGTCTCTCTCCCACTTTAGCCACACCTCCTCTCACTTTGGTCGCACCTCATCCTTCAGTCCTCGTTGGCGACGTTCCGTTGGCATGTCTCGACGCTGGTGTCTAGATCCAGCGGACCTTAGTCACTCTCCTTCACGTAAGATCTAAAGCATGCCGCCGCTTTGCCTCCTCGGTCGGC
>NW_018195704.1:0-413 GCF_001263595.1 Phalaenopsis equestris | reverse complement strand
AAAAAAAAAGAAACCTGCTATAAATGAATTTCCATAGAATCTTATTGTGCTATCACCATGTTCTGTTTCAATTGTTTCCTTTCCTATTCTATTAGAGGCCACAAGAGGAACCTGGAAACATACGGCATTATAGGAAAAAGTGAGTCAGACCTAATATTGGGGTTCATGATCTGGGTTTCGATGGAAGAAGAAAAGTTAAGAAGTTACCAAGTTCGCTCCGGCATGGCCGCACATAACGCGCTTCCAGTGTTCTCTAGAATCGAGTTCAGAATCTTGAGGTTCAGATCCTATAGCAGTCGGGTAAAAGAGTATCTCAGCACCTTGCAGAACCATAGCCCTTGCAGCCTCAGGGAACCATTGATCCCAACATATTGCTACAAAAGATATACAAATTAGTTATCATAACCATATAG
>NW_018195703.1:0-413 GCF_001263595.1 Phalaenopsis equestris | reverse complement strand
AAGCTGCCCTAAACGCACGCTTAGATGGTATAAACATAAAAATCAAACTTCTGTTCATAAATATGTAAATACATAAGAGCCGGGTCGTATCTATGAAAATTCCCTAATTTTGAAACGCAAGGGATAAATATGGAATAGAAAATTGGCTTGTGATGTCTGTACAGTTGACCAAGATGAAATAGGCAGGCTGTTGTGGCAGGCAAAATATTTATTTTTTGTGAAAAATAAATTGATCGACGCCACAGCTTCCATGCTGATTATCTCACAGCAGCGTACGACGACGTTGTTTTGCGTGCGCTTTGCCTGATCAGCCTCTTATCATTTTTGTTTAGTCCCTGCCATTTGTTAATCATCATGCGATTATCAATTAATTAATTATTTTCTCCTAATTATGTTTGTTCAATATTCAGCAT
>NW_018195702.1:0-413 GCF_001263595.1 Phalaenopsis equestris | reverse complement strand
TCATTAAAATTTAGGCATAATACAAACTTGCTTTATTAGGAGAACCTAAGTATGCCATAATGAATCTTTTGTGTCGCAATAAGTTATTAGATAAGAAATCATTTATATCTTAATACATGTGCATTTAAATCATAGTTAAAAAAAAATAAAAAAAGAGAATCTTCCCTCAAAGTCCTCCAAAAGATAGCTGACCATTTTAGAATAATGAGATTTTAGTGAAAAACATATTAGGATATTCATTTATCCTTAATTTTGAAAGTATCTCTCATTGTCCTTTAAGTTTTCCCCCTTCTTCTTAAAATTTAAATATTACTCTTCTGCAAAAATGAAAAGCCCCTTGAGTAGAATAAAACTGAACTTTTAAATGTTGAGGTGCATTTTGGTGTAATGGTCGAAACTCCAAAATTAATTAA
>NW_018195701.1:0-413 GCF_001263595.1 Phalaenopsis equestris | reverse complement strand
GAGAGAGCAAATGAAGTGATATCTCAACTAAATCTGCTTTGTTCTAGCATGACAGACAATGCTCTTCACTAGTTGAACCATACTCATATTGTCACTGTGAAGCTTTTTAATTCCTTATCTTTGCCCAATTATTTCATAAACACCTATAGCCAAATTATCTCCTTGCTAGCCTCAATGATAACCATGTAATCAGTCTCCATAATTAAAAGTGAAACAATCATTTGTAGTCTGGAAACCCAACTCATCGTCGTGTTACCCAAAGTAATGACATACTCTATTATAATTCTTCTACCATTTAAATCTCCTGCCATACAAATCCCTATAGAATGAGCTCTACACTTCCACATTAAAGTGCTATGTTGATTGTTCCCCTTAAATAAATGAGAATCTACTTCAATAAATCCTATTAAAGC
>NW_018195700.1:0-413 GCF_001263595.1 Phalaenopsis equestris | reverse complement strand
ATTGGACTTAAACCAACTCAAACCCTTAGGTTCAAATCATATTGAACCTAAATCAATCCAAACCTTAAGACAAACCAAACTTTGGGTTCAACTCACATTGAACCTAAAACTGCTTGATCCTTAAGTTTAATTCATATTGAACCTAAGAAAAACCTAAACCTTTAGATTAAACTTACACTGAATTTAAGTCAAACCGAAGTCAATCCTAAACCTACTTGATCCTTAGGTTTCAGTCATATTGAACCTAAGAATCAAACATAACTTAAACCTTTAGATTCAACGCAACTTGAACCTATGTCAAATCAAATATTTAGGTTCAACCCAATTTGAACCTAAGTCAACAATTAAGAAACAATAGGTTCAATCCATTTTGACTCCAAGTCAACCCTAAGTCTAACCTACATTAGACTTAA
>NW_018195699.1:0-413 GCF_001263595.1 Phalaenopsis equestris | reverse complement strand
AAAAAAAAAAAGATTCATATAGCCAACCCCAATTAGTGGGATAAAAGATTATTGTCGTTGTATAAAGCAAGAGACGATGATTAAAGGTGACAATGACGGGAAATGACTAGCAATTTGCGAAAATGACCAATAATAGATGACAGTGAACGATGTCGGTGACAACAACAATAAGTAGCATCGATGATAATAATGGCTTGTGTTATTTAAAAAATCTATCAAATTCAATTGATTTTAAAATACACTAAACCTGACCAAAAGCCCAAGAGATTGAAATTCCTCTCAAAATATTACTTCATACTTATTTTACATAAAACCAAAAATTTTTAATGTTCCTGCATCTAAAATATTTTACACACAATCCTCCAAAACAAAATCCCACCATTTATCTCTCTCTCTCTCTCTCTCTCTCTCTC
>NW_018195698.1:0-413 GCF_001263595.1 Phalaenopsis equestris | reverse complement strand
TGCATGCGGTGTCCGCACGCAATAATTCCTCCTTATAAGCAGGTGTGCTACTATTTTCATTTTTATAATTTTTAATTGATTTTAATAAGAAAATAAATAAATAAATACATTTTTAACGTTAAAATTCAATTTCATTTTTTTTTAATCCCTACGTCCTCAATAAACTCACCAAACTTTATTTAACCTTTTTATGATTTTTATTTATTTTTTTTATAATTAATTTAATAAAAAAGAAGTGAATATTACAGAAAATTATGGTTTATAAGGTTATAATTGTTCTCTGACCTTAGAAAACTTCTAGAGCATCCCTAATGACATGAAGAACAAGCTCCCAAAATTTTATGCCATGATGATTAATATTTAATTTTTTTTTATGAATAAAATACTCTCTAGAGTATTTAATTAATTAAAAA
>NW_018195697.1:0-413 GCF_001263595.1 Phalaenopsis equestris | reverse complement strand
CGCCCCGTACTCAATACTATGCAGTTCTAAAATAGGACAAGCCAGAAAAAACATAGGGCCTGCAGCGGGCGACTTTGAAACGTATAGTTAGATTAGGCAAACTTTGAAACGTCATTTCCTCATCCAGCTTTGCGATGTGGTCTGGAAACTCAAAAAAATAAGAGATCTTATCCAATCAGGATAAATGGATCATTTAATTCTGCTTATAAAACTTTAATTTTAACATAAAATGTATGACTTGAATGAAATTTTTTTTTTAAGATTTAATGGTTTAGTATTAATAGAAAAAAGATTTTTTTTAAAATTATAAATTGTAAGACTGATACTTCATTTTTTATTAGAGTAAAAAATGTTATGAATAGTATTGATAGACTGTGGTCCTTTTTATGATCCAAAATTTTTTTATTTTTTTT
>NW_018195696.1:0-413 GCF_001263595.1 Phalaenopsis equestris | reverse complement strand
CATGTAGGCAGTGACTCGAAAGAGTGAGCGTGTTGTGGAGGCAGCGACCTAGAGGATGGGTGTGTCGTGGAGACAACACTCTAGGAATATGAGTGTGCATGAGGTGTAGTGACTCCGGGGGAAATCATATGTCAATCCAATATAGTGTCATACGAAAGAAGTGGAGTAATTCTCGTCAAAGAAAATTACACACCTGGGGGACTTAATACACAAGTCGTTCCCGACACAGACACATGCTTGTCTAGGGCGGGTGTGCGAGAACATTGACCCAAGCATGACTCATACGTGCAAAGCTATGGACATGCAAGATGTCATGCAAAGCAAACATGTTAGACTGCACTAGTGCAAGTGCAGACATCAATGACATGGGGCACCGTGACATGGAAATGTCACAGAGCAAGCATGTGAAGTAG
>NW_018195695.1:0-413 GCF_001263595.1 Phalaenopsis equestris | reverse complement strand
TGTAGGGTGTTGTACTCGAATATTTAGCACACCTAGGGAAGATTGCATTAAATACTTTTTTGATGTAGATGTCCAAATTTTAAAGAAGCTTGAAGAGCAAAAAGAATGAACGCTTTGAAGTTTGAACACTTGCCAAGGATATATGCATACATCAATAAACATATTACAAACTACTGAATATATATCAAGATTGGATTCTAACATGTGCATTAGAATGAAATATTTATGGCATCATGTATAGTAAACATTTGTGCAAACATGGAAAAGGTAGAATTGTCAACATATTGGAGCTCTTTGATATTATACAAGTCCTAATTATTGGCCTGAAGAAAATATAGAGGTGTGACTATTTAACTGAAGGAAGTTCAAAATGACACCCAAAAACCCAAAGAAACTAGATTATTAGTCTGCAA
>NW_018195694.1:0-413 GCF_001263595.1 Phalaenopsis equestris | reverse complement strand
TGGCTTGAAATGTGGCTTGTGAGCTATTGATGAGCTAACATGTGAAGTTCAAGCCAACCCCAACTTGACTCTTTAGCTTGTTTAAAAAATAATAGCAGCATTTACATACATAGCACAAATTTCTTATGTATTTATGTATCTTTCACCTAAAATTTCATATTACACGGTGTTGAATCCAAATTTTTCGTGTGAAGCATGCCCAAGGACCAGAGTAGTAGTTTCCTAGAGGGAGAAGTGGAGAGAGAAATGCGAAGACATAAAAGAGCACACACAGACTTACCTCGTAGGAGCAAACTAGGGTATTCACGGGCTTTGTGACTCATTTTATATTTGTAACTGAAGGATTACAAAAAAAGAAGAGATCTTTTTACAGAGTATGAGTCTAGAGAGAGTAGTTAAAATCACTTTTTGCA
>NW_018195693.1:0-413 GCF_001263595.1 Phalaenopsis equestris | reverse complement strand
CCGACTAGATCCTTAGACATTGTATGTTGGTCGACTCAATCGAGCAGTCGATCGCCATACAGGCTGGTTCAGATTATGCTCATTGGTTTGAGACTTCAATTATTCGGTCATTATCCTCAGTTGCTCAATTCCTTTGAGATTTGTGCTGACAGTTTTGGTGCATACATCTCATATTGTTCCAATAAGAAATTAGGATGTGTTGGCAAAAGCATTGGTGATAGTACAGATTTTTAAATTTAATACAGTAAAAGTACAGAACTGCTAAAAAAGTTGCCTGCTGTATAAAAGAATAGGATGGTTTAACAGTTGTTCAACAAACTGAACCCGCTCTGTCAACACTCTTAAAGAACATTGGAAAAATATTATTGACTTCTATATTTGTTTCCTTCTACCTCCTCTCTCTCTCTCTCTCT
>NW_018195692.1:0-413 GCF_001263595.1 Phalaenopsis equestris | reverse complement strand
CGATCATGCATCAATGATCGAGTACCAATGCACAAGCTGGAAGCTATCGATCGACCAAGATGAATGGTCTTCAGACTAAATATTAGTTCGGTGGCTCTAGAGGTGTCAAAATTAACCCGATAAACCAACATGACTCGAACTAGACTAAAAAAAATCCGAGTTAGGGTTGAGCCGAACATTTTTCGATTTGGGGTAAGGTCAGAGAATTCGACTCATTTATTACTCGGGTCAGGTTTGGGTTGAACTCGAAAACCCAAACATGACTTGAATAAGCACGAGCGTTCGGTTCGAGTTCGGGTTAGCGGGTCAAGCTCTAAATTAGGTCTGGTTCAGGTTTTAATTTTCGACCCTGTTTATTATTTGGGATGGGTTCAGGTTCACTCTATTCGGGTTGGGTCATTTCGGGTCGTACC
>NW_018195691.1:0-413 GCF_001263595.1 Phalaenopsis equestris | reverse complement strand
TTCGTTTTTCTTACCCCCTCTCGCGCGCCGTATGATTTCTTTTGGCATTTTTGACCGTTTGGCAGGTTTTACGCTCCTGAATCTAGCTTAAATCCGGCTACCAAATAGTCCCCGAGGGAGTCGAAATCGAGATTGGCTAGTTAACTTTAGCTTAGTGGATTCAGACGGAGTCAAATTGAGGTCAGCTACGGGATCGCGGCTTACAGAGACCACCGAAACTTCCATGTTTCTCATCCTTGCTCTGCGCTCCTACTAGAAACCATTGAGGAAGGTAAGCCTGTTCGCGCTGTGCTTCTTCTTGGCTTGCCCCGGATTTATTAAATCCACCGATTCACAAGATTTAGTATAAGTGAGTCCCGGATTTATTGCGCAAAGGCGTCATTTTGGGATTTACGGGAGCTCGGGATTTACGG
>NW_018195690.1:0-413 GCF_001263595.1 Phalaenopsis equestris | reverse complement strand
AGATATATTGAGAATCTTAATATTCAAAATATTGATGAAATTTAATATGATGTACATTATCTCAATAAATTAATGAATCAATAAATTTTGTTTAAGGTTGACTTTTTTTTCATATTAGAAGATCTTTTACGGTGATGTTGAAATACAAGAATAAAGAAAGATCTGAGTAAGAAATAGAAAACTTATTTAAAGGACTTTTACGATTATAAGAAGGATGAAAATTCTCCTTCAAAGTAGGTAAGGCAAATGGTGCTTTGATACTATCAATTGATAATAAATTATGAAGATTTTTCTTTGATAAGTTTTCCAAATATTTATTCATAAAAAATACATATTCTTGAAGAAGTGTTTAACCATACATGCGAAGGGTTTCGACGAGTTGATGAGTGGGTAAGCCACTTTTAATTTTATTT
>NW_018195689.1:0-413 GCF_001263595.1 Phalaenopsis equestris | reverse complement strand
AGTCGATTTATGGGAAAATCCAATTCCCTAGCATCTCCAACCATCCCAGGGACGCCCAGAGGCTCCTCATCAAAGGTCAAGGATTGACAGTAGGGTCATATCAACCAGCCGGCCCATATCGACCAAGGTCAACCGATCGAGAGGAGCATAACCGATTGAGCTGGTTCTTTTTGACCCGAATTCAACTAAGCTTATTTTGTAGGGATGGAGAGCAGTCAAATTATAAGCTAGTACATGTAAAAAATAGAAATACCCTAGAATGGACAATATTAATGCAGTGGCAGAAATGTAATATCCTCATTGTGCCCTCTCCTCTATAAATAAGAAGATCATTTTGTGGATAAAGGGGCACAATTTAATGCTCATTACTATTCAGTTTTTTTCATATCTTTATCTCTCTCTCTCTCTCTCTC
>NW_018195688.1:0-413 GCF_001263595.1 Phalaenopsis equestris | reverse complement strand
ATATATATATATATATATGTATATGTAAAATCATGCTTAACCCCAGTTTAATCGTAATGTGCAATTTTCAAAGCTGCCAGAGAATTTATGGCAAAATAATGAAAGGCATGATTTGATTATGGCGAAACGTTCATTTCTATGCTGATTTTATTTGTGGTTAATGATTTAGGATTCGTCAACCAAATAAAGTAAAAATTTAGCCTGCATGAACATTCTTAATGAGAGGAAAGTGGATTTTAAGGCATATTCTCCAAAGAGCAAATTCCAGAAACAGGTGAAGAAACCGATGATCACAGTGTTGGATATTTTATGGGTAACGCGGGTCATGGGGTCGATCCCGCAAGCGCTTGTTTCAAAGTCAAATATTTGGATGGCATCGTGGTTTGGGGCTGCGCCGCACGAAAAAAGCGGCC
>NW_018195687.1:0-413 GCF_001263595.1 Phalaenopsis equestris | reverse complement strand
TATATATATATATATATGTAGCATTTTTGACCCAATGGTCCCACAGCTCTTGATAATTTTTGGTTTTGCTTTAATATCTTTTATTTTGCCTTAATAATGACTTACGCATAACTGAAATTTCCTCAGTACAAGTTAATTGGGAATATGGAGAGCTGAAGCAAGTCTTAAGTGGGCCATGGGAGGATTAATTAAATGGTTAATGGAATTCAAATGATTAAAAAAGAATTTGAGCTAAAAAATTCAAGCAGATTTTTAAAATTAAAATGGTAGAATTTCAAAAGTCAAATTAAATGGAATATGAAATGAAAAGATTTTGTTATGTGCATTTAATGTCCTCATCCATTTTCCATCCTATAAATAGGGCTAAAGAAGAAGAGGTAGAATTATCACGGTGCGTCGTGGCGGTGCATCGC
>NW_018195686.1:0-413 GCF_001263595.1 Phalaenopsis equestris | reverse complement strand
CATATCATAACTCTTTAATTAATATCATATTGAAAAAAAAATAGTTTTTTTAATTTATAATAGGTTTTATTTATTTGAATACTAAAGCAATTAAATGGAAGGGAATTCAAGGTTGGTTGGTTGAAAGATATTAATTAAATAGCCATAAATGAGGATGGAGAGAAATGAAGTTCAAGAAAGAGGCAACTTTTTTTAAAAAAACTATTTACATATATATTTACATGTGTAAAACTAACATTTTAACTTTTACATATATGAACTCTTACCTGTCTATGAAAAAGCTGCACTTTACTTTTGGGAAATTTATATACCAACCAGTTAATTCCTATATATTAGGCTAAGCTCGTGTTTGACTCGTTCAAAAATATCACTATTTGTGTTCGACTCATTTATGTTTTGAACAAAAAAAAAAA
>NW_018195685.1:0-413 GCF_001263595.1 Phalaenopsis equestris | reverse complement strand
CCTGTCCCTCCGCCGAATAAGGCGAACCACTGAAATGTTCTCCGTCTACCTCTAACAACATTTGATTGTGACAATTACCGAAGTAGCTGCCCTTGCAGAATTAATTTAAGCAAAATATGCACGCATATCACACTACTTTTATGTATTTATGTAACTAACACCTAAAATTTGATTTCATTCAAACGCACAATATCTTAGTGTCATAAATCGAAAATATGTAATTTATTTTTAAAATATTAATAATTATGTTATATTTTATGCAATATTAAAGTTTAGTGTTATACATATAAATATAAGAAAATTTGTTAGGTATGTGAATAAGTAAGAATTGGGGGGTATATATGTATACGCACATTGAATTAAGTTAGTTGGCTATTTTCTAGGCAGAGTTATGTGGAAAATTATAGATATTA
>NW_018195684.1:0-413 GCF_001263595.1 Phalaenopsis equestris | reverse complement strand
ACGGTTTTAGTGCGTCATGCGAAAACAACGAACACAATACTTTTTTGATAGTTAATCTGTCAGTTATAAAAACCGACGCATAAGCGACACGTAACCATTGGTTTTGCTAGCGTAAAAAAAACCTATTGGTGAAACACTTTTCCGACGTGTAAATTGTCGCTATTACCGACAGGTAATCAGTCGGTTTTGTGAAACAACGAATAATGACTACTTAATTTTCTCCAAAAAAAAACTTCGACGTTAATTTGTTGGTCATGCGTTGGTAATTTTTTTTCTCTCGAAATATCAATAAATTTTGAAATTAAGTGTTTTATCAACGGACTTATTAGGGAAACATCAAAATCAATAGTCTTATATTAATTTGATAAGTACAGCTGTTTTTTTTTTAAATGTTAAAAATTGCATGTTAAAAA
>NW_018195683.1:0-412 GCF_001263595.1 Phalaenopsis equestris | reverse complement strand
AATATATCTAATCTAAATTAGGAAAGGAAATAATTATGTGTTGAATCCAAAATTGTCCGGGAGACAAGCCTAAGGAATAGAGTGCGAGAGGGAGAAAGCATAGAGCTTGATAAAGAACAGTAAAATTGCATAGCCTTTTATTTATGAAACGGGCCTTTATTTATAAAAATGAGGAATGTTTCATAACATTTTGTGCCCATAGATAAATAAATAGAATGAAGTTTTTCGGTCAATACATAATTATAGGGCCTGTCGCCTGAAATGGTGTTCGGTCGAATAGGACCGGGAGTCCAAGAAGGCATCCGACCGAATTTTGGATCAAGTGGCCATGTGTCGTGTGCCTGAGAGGTGACTATTCAGACCATTTTCTTGGCAGCTATAACTGAAGAGCAGACCAGGAGACCCCTGACTA
>NW_018195682.1:0-412 GCF_001263595.1 Phalaenopsis equestris | reverse complement strand
AAAAAAAGGATTTGAAATCTAAGCCCTTCTGGATAAAATTGAGACGCCGTCGGCTGTTAAATAATTAAAAGTTTTGGTCGCAGCACGTGCGGGTAGATGTCGAATAATGCAAGATTTTGAATGCGATTGCGACCAAAAAATTTACTAAACCTAGTCTAGCATAAACTCTTCGATTCCACCAGACCGCACTAATAAAAACTAATTAAAAAATTAATTAATTAATTAATTAATTATGATGACTGGACAAACACCATGGGCATATTAATTATTATCAAAAATATAAATAAAAACTACCTACAAATTAAAGAATAATAATGTTTCTATCAACAATCAACACCGCAAACACAAGTTTTCTAACACATCTAAGGCTTTAAACTAAGTTATATAAATTTCATAAACCTATGTTCATAAA
>NW_018195681.1:0-412 GCF_001263595.1 Phalaenopsis equestris | reverse complement strand
GTCTCTTTTACTTATCGAACGAATCGAACACGAACAAAAGCTTACTTAAAGTTGTACAAGTTGAAAATTATTTAGTTATTTGTGATTCTTTTTTAGTGGGCACACGTGCCATCTCATTAAATTATATGATTATTATTTTGAAATGACCAAAATATTATCATTCTATAAAAATCAATCAACATAAAAATATTTTGGGAACAGGATATGAACTTCCTCTTCAATGACTCAAAAATTGTTAAAGGGGTTCTTTTTTTTTTCACCCCCGTCTTCTTTGTGTTCTACTATAACAATACTTAATTTTAAATTTCCAAACACAACTCAAAAGAACACGAAAAAGTAATTACTTTTTAGTTTTTTAAGAAATTAAACTCATTTTAATATGCGATTTTATAATATCTTTGAGCAAAAAAAA
>NW_018195680.1:0-412 GCF_001263595.1 Phalaenopsis equestris | reverse complement strand
TTTAACACTTATAAATGCTACCTATAATTATTATAAATTATTTGTGTTTCAAAATGCTCTTAAATTATTTGCGCTATATCGAAATACTAACCGTAACTTTTTTAAATTACTTATGACATGCCGAAATGCTCCTTGTAATTATTTTAAATTATTAGCAATATGTCAAAATTGCCACTAATTTTATATCAAAATTTATTATTTAAATATATATTTAAATATATTTGATATTTAATAAATAGATTTAATAATTTAAAGTTTGCAGTGATCTGTATATAGTCTAGAAACCCGACGAAATAAGGATACTAGTCTGTAGAAGTTTGAAATAGTATCTCAACTATCTAGTATATTAACAGCCCATACAAATCTTACAAAATTATTAATTTTTTTAAGAAAATAGTTATAATAATTTAAA
>NW_018195679.1:0-412 GCF_001263595.1 Phalaenopsis equestris | reverse complement strand
ATTTAGAAATAAAATGAAAAACAGATAAGCAAATATTGTTTTTCGTTTGTTTTTTTATTTTTTGTTAAAAAAAAAAAAAAGGCATAAAACAAAAAATTGGTCCAAAATAGCCTTTAAGTCTATGAGTCATGAGCTATAAATCACACCTAATAGACCATGAAATTCTTTGTTAGCCAAGATTTTCTTAAAATTAGCTCATTCAACAAGTTTCTTTCCTAAAGTTTATAAATTTTCCTTAGAAAATAGAATCAAAGTTGGTGACGAGGATCATTTAGTCAAACTAGGCCAATGATCTCCTTAATTGAGTAAACTAAGGTTGATTAAATTACAAGACGAAGGAATCATAAGGTTTTATCAATTTTTCCATCATTTCCGAAATATTGCCTCTGAGTCAATAAGGCACCTCTCTTTT
>NW_018195678.1:0-412 GCF_001263595.1 Phalaenopsis equestris | reverse complement strand
TTTTAGCTCCTAAAATTAGCTCGAATGATTTAAGAAACAATATAATGTAATATTTTTTAAAATAAAGCATAAAAAGGCATATAAAAATATTATAATGATATTTAATTATTTACTTAATTCAAGTTAAAATGAGTCGAACATGATCGAACACAAGTTTGTTCATGTTCGACTTGTTTTGTAATTTAAGCTAAAAAATATTATTTGTCATCTGCTCACTTGCTTAACGAATAAATTGAACACGAGCTGTTTGCGAACGATGAGTTGATTTGACGGCCCTAACATTGATGGCACCTAATCAATGGCTAAGAGGTTAATAGTTTAACAATCATTCCAATGGCACATGGCATCTAGACAGTCCTACACATTGAAATTATATAAATTTTTTTTTAATACCAGATAATGTTTGCCTCTA
>NW_018195677.1:0-412 GCF_001263595.1 Phalaenopsis equestris | reverse complement strand
TTTTTTTTTTATTATAGAAAACTTTTGGTGTATGTACAACTTTATATGAAAATGTTTTGAAAACTCTATATTATATTTGAAAATTATTTATTCATTCTTCCATATTTATGCTTGATATCAAATAATTATTTAAATAATTGAAATATAATAATTTATTTGTCATAATTTAGTAATACTGATTTACCACTCAGTCTTGATTTGTACAAATCAAGATGAGTGTTGGTGGAAATTGAGTCTAACTGAGTCACCAGTTTCTATTACACCTTAGGTTGGCCAAAGAGGGTTGACTAGAATGCGACTTTTATCATTAATGCTTGATTTAAATTTCAAACATTGTGGTGTAAGTTCTCAAGCTGGTTGGTTGGTTGAAGTGGAGAAATGCTTTGGGCCATTTTTGTGATAGAAAAGTACC
>NW_018195676.1:0-412 GCF_001263595.1 Phalaenopsis equestris | reverse complement strand
TTTTTGGTTAAGAAACTGTTGACTTTGGTTTAGAAATAATTAGGGCGAGTAAATCACAGGATTTGCACCTCACATAAAAAAGAAAGACTTCACAATCCAGATAAGATTAACATTATTTTGCCTATATATACTTCTTGGCCTTTCAACAAGTCCTAAACATTCGATGGCACTGTAAGTTGCCTTTTATAATTTCGATGAAAAGCTTCATTTATGTTTTAGCTCATCACTATATGAAAGGTATAGTTTTCATGTTTAGTTCGAAATTGAATCAAAATCGGCAAAAGCCAATCAATTTTGATCAACTTAACTTTGAAGCTAGCCGCAATTATCAGTTTTCAGTCTATTTCAATTATTTTAATTCGAAGCTAAAGAAGGTAAACTGAAACTATTAAAATCATCACAAATATGAAAA
>NW_018195675.1:0-412 GCF_001263595.1 Phalaenopsis equestris | reverse complement strand
GAAGTGTGTGAGAACTTGTTAATCTTATTTCACCGTCTCACAAATAAATGTATAGATGCAAGGAAACAATACACGAATTATTTTCACGTAGGATAATCGAATACCTACAAATATCTTATAGAACCATAGCGTCTCACGACACTGACCAACACGCCTTATAGACAGTTGGGTAAGTCAAAACACCCCGATGCAGCCCATAAGTAGGGACGCCGACATGAAGATGCCAAAATTTCTAGTTATCTTAGACTACTAAATGTTTAAAAAAACTAAATTATTTTGAGTTTGAAATTATATAAAAATAGAAATAATTGGAAACATAAATTGTGGATTAAAATTCTCAGATTCGATAGTACTTGAAAATGATCAAATAAAAATTTAAGCTTTAATGTAAATAAATCTTTATGTGATCTAT
>NW_018195674.1:0-412 GCF_001263595.1 Phalaenopsis equestris | reverse complement strand
ATTAAAGGAATTAGCCCTTCAATCTGTATGCACAGGATTTTCATGAAAGATGATCTTAAACCTAGGGCTGATCCTCGGAGGAGATTGAACCTTATTATGAATGAAGTTGTTAAGACAGAAATTTTAAAGTGGATGGATGTTGGAATCATTTATCTTATTTATGACATTGCTTGGGTCAGTCCAATCCATTGTGTTCCTAAGAAATGAGGGGTGGCTATAACAGTTAATGAAAGGAATGATCTAATTTCAGTAAAACAAGTCACTGGATGGTGGATCTGTATTGATTATAGAAAATTAAACCTTGACACTAGAAAAGATCACTTTCCTCTTCCTTTTCTGGATCAAATGTTGGATAGACTTGTTGGGCACCGATATTTCTACTTTTTGGATGGATATTCTGGATACCAACAAA
>NW_018195673.1:0-412 GCF_001263595.1 Phalaenopsis equestris | reverse complement strand
ATCGGCGTTAGGCTATAAATTTAAACCACAACCAAACCTTTCGGTGTTCAAAACTAATTCCTAAAAAACATCAAACAACAAAATCTGGCTGCTTAAAAGAATGAAGTTTAAGTTCAAAATAAAAAGTAGAAGCCGAATCTCTACTATTTGCTACGCTTCCAAAATCCCAATGCTATTTGCCAGACAAAAAAAATGAAAAACGAAGGCGTCCGCACATAACTTGATTCAAAAGGAAAAGCATGCTTCAATTAAAACCCTCAATTGAGGACAATTTCAAACCTGGAACTCGTTCTCCATGTCCTCTCCTTTCCTCGAGCAGAAAATATCAAAATTTCGAGGCAACGACAAACTCGTGTGCGTGATTACAGGTTTCCCGGTCCATATAAATAGAGGAGGGGGAGCGGAGGGAATT
>NW_018195672.1:0-412 GCF_001263595.1 Phalaenopsis equestris | reverse complement strand
TTTGAGATTCACATAACATAGATAAACATATTCTCATTACATTCCTCAATGTCTACAAATGGAAGTAGCATAGCAACACAAGACTACTAACAACTTGCTAATTAATTTATTAACTAATTAAATCTCCTAATAACCCAATACAAAATGCTAAGTATATTTTATTCTAATTATTCTATCATCACCGACGCCATCAAAACGAATTTTCCTCGAACATGTTAAAAAAATAATGGGAAAGGTAGTATAATGACAAAGCCCATGAATTGGTAGCTGGGAATTAGAGATTCATATTCTTGGACGATCTTTCACAATCTTGATCATAGGATGCAGACAAAAATCTCCATCGATTTGTGCATCTTCGTATCGTTTTAGTCACAGAATTTATAAAAGTGTCAAAATAGTCTCCGATTATTTT
>NW_018195671.1:0-412 GCF_001263595.1 Phalaenopsis equestris | reverse complement strand
AGGCCACGTCATCTCCTCCGCCATCCACGAGATGTCTTTGTGACTTGTACTGACATATTTTCGGTGTACAGCGATAATTTGGATAATATCAGGCATTAGAAATTAGAAAAATAATTTTCTCATAAGGTAAACTTATTTTATATTTTTATTTGTTATATATCAAAGGTTGTAAGGTTATTATCCTTATAAATTTGTCAAATTAGAGAGAGTCAGTAAACGGAGCCAACGGGGAGCAACAAATGGTTATAGCGGTTGAGACAAATGGCAGTAAACAGAGCCAACACAAAGTAACAAAGGGCTATAACCAAATTATTTTCTATTTTGATATTTTCCCCTAATATATTTTTTATTATTTTTTTAAATAAAATTAGATTATTAATATTTTTTGTACGATAAATTTAACTTATATATA
>NW_018195670.1:0-412 GCF_001263595.1 Phalaenopsis equestris | reverse complement strand
GGAGGTGTTTTTGATATTTCATGGATTTTGTGGATGGCTAGCCGTTGTCACTTCAGAGTGCAAATCATGGATTTTTAGTGGACCTCAACATTTTTTTTCTTTGTTTTTAATATTTTATATAAAAGGTATAATAATTTACTTAAAAATTTACATACATACCACACAATTCTTGTGGATTTACATATTTAAAATTTAAAATTTCATTGTTATAACACTTTTTTATCTTAAATTTATGCGCAAAAAATCTATTTTTCTTTTAAAAGGATTTTGATGGTGGTATTTTTGAAGTGTTGTTTAAATTTTGAATGGTTTATATAGAATATCACTATTTAGGTGTTAGATATGTAAATACATAAGAATGAGGGTATTGTTGAATTCATATTTGTCTTGGCATGCCCTAAGGATTTGGAGC
>NW_018195669.1:0-412 GCF_001263595.1 Phalaenopsis equestris | reverse complement strand
GACTCTTTTCTTTCGATGCATGTAGATGAAGATTGGGCACTTTTCTCTATACTTGTAGATGACAGGTCATATTTTTGTACATGATAGATGCACACATGCATAGTTTTGTAATATTTTTGATATTTTATTGCAAAAAAACAAAATTTCAATGAAAAAATGCCCATCTACTAAACCATTATTTCAAAGAAATGGAGCCAGTTGTTCGCTATACTATTGCTGAGCCTTCATAGTTTAGTTCAGTGAAGCCTAATCCTTATTCTTGAAAAGGAAGATTAGTGTAGTGTGCGAACATGAACAGGAGGAAACTAGGAAATCTCTTCTTGAAGAGTTTCTGCGATATCTGCTTAAATTTCACTTGGAGAAGTGCTGCCACTACATAGGCAGTAACTTGCTACGCGAGAAACTAAATATC
>NW_018195668.1:0-412 GCF_001263595.1 Phalaenopsis equestris | reverse complement strand
AAGTAGAAACCCTAACCTTAAAGAATAAGAGCAAAGATTGTAAATGAAAATTCTAACCATAGAGAATAAAAACAATGGTTGAAAGTGGAAACTCTAACGTCAGAGAATAAGAAAAAGTGTTAGAAATAAAAACTCTATCCTTAGAGTATAAGAACAAAGATTGGAATTGGAAACATTAACTTTAGAGAATAAGAACAAAGGTTGGAAGGAAACACCATGTTCTTGCTTTGATATTATGTAGAAACTAAAACAATGGAAGAAACTCTCACAAGTCTTCGTTTTTCTTTGTATAAGAGGGGAGATATATATACATCTCCCAAAGACATTATAAAATACTATAAAAAAAAGACTATAAAATAGAAATAAAATAAAAAATGAAGAGAAAAATAAGTAGGGGACGAGAATCTTGTAG
>NW_018195667.1:0-412 GCF_001263595.1 Phalaenopsis equestris | reverse complement strand
TTGAAATCTCATGGTCTTCAACCACTGAATACGTTCTTTATTTGGCTAAGCTATAATTTGAAAAGAGTTTCCCCAAAGTTGTCCCTAGCATTCGGCTATTACGCCGAGTAGGGTCCAAAAATGTAGGACTTTTTTCTTATACTCTTTAGAAGCTCATTTGTGACAGGCAATTTATTTGAGTCCTATGGAGAATTCATGTTGAAGAAGTAAGAAAAAACATAAATGCAATAGAATAAAAATGGTTTTCAAAGAATTTTAGTATAGAGTTTTTCTTGTTGTTTGGTTTCACTCCTTCATGAATTATCTTTCCTTGGATAAATTGTTTTCCTGAAGATGTCTTTGGGAGAACTTTCTTGGGAGAGCCATTGCTCTGGCCAAACCTAGGTGGCCAAGTATAGAAGGCCAACTGGAA
>NW_018195666.1:0-412 GCF_001263595.1 Phalaenopsis equestris | reverse complement strand
TGGTATCTTTCGATCAGTGTCAACTTAGCACTATCGAGGTACTGGGTTACATCCTCGCTTTCCAAGACTGGGGGAACTCTTTCGTTAATTGTTTTTAAGACATCCTGTTGTGGTTGCTACTCGTTCTACCAATCTAAGGCACCTCTATTCCTTTCTAGCTCCTTATCTTTCAAATCCTGGATCAACTAGGCTACAAATTCTCTAGTGAATTCCATATTGTCATTAGTCTCCCTGTTGTGAGGTCCTTTTCCATGCATTGCTCCTTTTCTTATTATTGGCATAATCCACACTCAGAATGTTGAATCGGAGATTTTATACAAATCACAACTAAGGATTAGAGCGTGAAGTAAGGAGAGATAGAGGGGGAGAGATAGAGAGGGAGAGCAATGATTAATAATGTTACCTTCATAAA
>NW_018195665.1:0-412 GCF_001263595.1 Phalaenopsis equestris | reverse complement strand
CACTGTCGTGATTAGAGCTAATTGGGAAGGTAATGGCAGGATTATGGTGTGAACCTTACGATACAGTTGTGATAAAGTCGCACTAGCTAGGGAAGTAGAACGTGAAGGTGAGAGGAGAGTAGGGTTTCACTTCTAGACTCATCGAACTAGTCCTCCTCTGGAAGTTTTCGGTTTCAACTGTCGCACTTTGTTTCTTAGCTATGTTTGGCAAGGAGGGGGCACGTATTTTTGTTGGAGGTTTGTCATGGAAAACCACAAAACAAAAGCTCAATGCTGCGATTAGTCGACTCAACAAGGTTCTGGACTTAATATTATGGTTGAAAGAGATACATGAAGGCCTCTTAAATTTGGATTTGTGAATTTTGTTGATAGACGTTCAATGGAGGATGCTATCAGGGAGATGCACAATAAA
>NW_018195664.1:0-412 GCF_001263595.1 Phalaenopsis equestris | reverse complement strand
CAAGTAAATATCTCATATGTTTCTCATCTATGACAGGTTGGGCCTCAGCGGGTTTAACGGTTTGCAAGAGTTTGGATGATGGGTGGTTCTTATTATCTTCTGGGTCTTCCCTCTGATTATTGAAGTTTTGGAAAACTGACACATTCCGCTTCGTTCCAATAACAAAAGCTTCATCCTGGCCTTTCGTCTCTTCATGTGGAACAATGAGGATGAGACATGGAAGTGCAACCGTTTGTGATGCTATCAGTTGGTTGTTACTAAGACCACCAACTGAAATTTTAAATTCTAACATCGTCTGATATGTGTGAATTTTGTATGTCTCAACAATAAGTTCTTCATCATCTGGGAGAGTAGGAATCACAATATCATCAAATTTCACGTGTTATGGTTTATCACATAGAAAAAAGACATC
>NW_018195663.1:0-412 GCF_001263595.1 Phalaenopsis equestris | reverse complement strand
TAATTTTTAATTTTTTACCTTGAATTTCACACTAATTTGGTTTTCATGTTACTGTGCTCCACATCAGCAACGTGACACTCCATATTCCCTTCTTTTTAAATAAATAGGGTAAGGTTATTCATGTAACCTCTATGCTCCTTTTTCTCCCTTATCCAAGCTTTCTTCACCCATTTTTTTTTTAACAGGGCCCAAGTTCTCCCAAGAGACCTTTGGCTTGATCTTTACTACTGAATCCTCCATCTTGATCATGAGTGAGGTGAAAAATCTTCAAGATTTGTATGTTCTTATCCCCTTAATTTGATTTTGTTTGTTAGCAAGCCATATGAGTGATACATAGATTTTTGGGGTTAATCTGGTCTTCTACAATTATTAGTTCAAGCAGAGACTTTGACTATTGTTGTGTAAGGAGCTC
>NW_018195662.1:0-412 GCF_001263595.1 Phalaenopsis equestris | reverse complement strand
AAAAATTTTAGGTTGTTTATGATTTGTTAGTTGTTTAAGTTTTGCCATTTTATAATTTATTTTTATTTTGTTTAGGATGACCCAAGAAAGATTCCATGGTTTCATCGTCTCAGGTCATTAATTTTGAGTTTTTATTAGTTACAAGTGACTGTAAGATATTTTGTTAGCAACCAAGGGTTACCTCCTCCAAAGTATCTTACATTTTAGGGTTTATTTTTTAGTTTTATTGTCTTTTAAGGTGAATTTTAAGTAATTTTTTTAGATAAATTCATGTCAAGTTGAAATAATCTAACATAAGCTACCAAATAGCTTGAGTTAACCTAAATTAGGTTGGTTTTAAGGTTTGAGGTAATTTAAGTTCAATTTGGGTTGGACTTAGTTTAGGATTACTTAGGTTTAATTTGAGTTGAAT
>NW_018195661.1:0-412 GCF_001263595.1 Phalaenopsis equestris | reverse complement strand
GATGAGCTCCTCAGCCATAGCAGCAACACGCCAGACAAGTTCTTCATGGTTCAATGATGACCACGTCAGACCCTAAGCAGATCAAGAGTGCTCAGTCTCAAATTCAATACCCTTTGCACCCATGTCGCATACCTCCCTTTCCTCATCGTGTCCTTTTCTACTGATACAATCTATTGTACATTCGTGATCTTAAATTGTGAATATCAATCAACAACCTATATGTAGATTTAAATATTAAGACATTTAAATCATCACTTATACAAAGGTCTTTTCAGACATAATTATGTATATTCAACTAAACCTACAAATCTAACATATACACATATAAATGCAAAAATATATACATAATTTTATACACAGACACATAATTATAAATATACACATACATAAATAGACACACACACACACACAC
>NW_018195660.1:0-412 GCF_001263595.1 Phalaenopsis equestris | reverse complement strand
GACTCTAGCTGCATTAATCATAATTATTCTAAAAGGTAATGAGTTTGCGATAATTGAAGTTCATGCAAAATATGAGATCATGGTGCCTCAAATTGCTTTTTTTCAGTTGTTGAGAGGATCGTCAACGGGACTAACATTGGCTGTCTAAAAAGATCATGAGTTTGAGGAGCTTATACTTGACATGAGGCAACCTCAGATAAGAGGATTTCTGAATTCTCAGATACAAAGCTTATGTCCTGAGTTACGTATACTGAGAAATGTCCAATATATCAGAGATGACGAGCTTTTGAGATGCTTCTGGAAGATTATATTGAATTATTCAAATATTAAATTCAGTTCAACAATGTACCCACCAATAGATGACCAGGCAGGAGGGATGAATCACAACATTGAAAATTTCTTAGGAGCTTGG
>NW_018195659.1:0-412 GCF_001263595.1 Phalaenopsis equestris | reverse complement strand
GAGACTGCACAATTGGATTACTGGATATGAAGCAAGAAATGATAACAATGGCGAGTACACTAGGAAAAGAGTTGAGTAAAATATAACTTGCTCTGATGCTCAGGTTAGATTCATGAGGGGAGACTCCGGTGTGATTTTTCCTACTTGTCCCCGCTATACTCCGTAACAACCAGATGATGAACCAAAAAATGCATGAGATGATGATTGGTACAGTAGTGTGTTTGTAGTTTAATTTAGATATGTACTCTTATGTATTTGTAATCTATTTTCTATATGATTGTACTGTGTTAAAACTATAATCTGATTGTCATGAATGAATGTTTGTTTGTTTTTTCTGTTAGTTTGAAATTGGAATAGTTTAATATTTGTGGTAAAAGTTTAAATTTTATGTTTTAAATTTCTTTTACCCTAC
>NW_018195658.1:0-412 GCF_001263595.1 Phalaenopsis equestris | reverse complement strand
GCAAACTGGGTCACGAGTACAAATTCCTCTAACTAGTTTAACGGTAATGACGGCTCTCCTCGAACACGTGTAAAATGCATCATTTTACAAGCTATATATGCAAATGCAGGTTTTAGAAAAAAAAACAATCCATGTAAACAAGTTGTACGTATGAATGGACTTGATGCAATCAATGCCACCAACATTAATGGTATTAAAAGGGTTGGTAATTTCGATTTTACATTTTAAAATCTCTATTTTTAACTGAAATACACCTTTCCATGCATAGGCTGGATGGCATATACGTAAAAATCGAAGTCCAGGCGTTGGATAAGAATTAAGTGGTAAATATATTAATGGGACATTTACACACATACCACCCAACTCCATTATATTTACATATCTAACACTTAAATTTAATTTCACATTTATA
>NW_018195657.1:0-412 GCF_001263595.1 Phalaenopsis equestris | reverse complement strand
AAAAAACTTACAGTTAATTGACCGGCTCGATAAGACGAACCCAAAGACACCAAAATTGATCCAATCTAAGTCAGGTCAAGCCCGGATAAAGCCGTTATACTACTTTTAGAAGTTTTCGGTAGCTAATTAGATCAAATCAATTTTAAATCTAACAAGCTTTCATTTGAATCGAGCGTCTCGGTGAGACGAATTCAATGAGTCAATGAGTTCAGGATTACTTAATTTTGACATAAGACACTAAAATGTCCACGCTATCTGACCGTTAGAATCTTTTTTGGGCGGTTTTTGAGTGATCCAAATTCTTTCCTTTTTTAATAAAATAGGCCAAGTCTCCTACTCTAGAAATAGGTTCACACCCTCTTCATGAAGAGATACCGAAAGACCAAGACATGGAGCTAGACTGAAAAACCAA
>NW_018195656.1:0-412 GCF_001263595.1 Phalaenopsis equestris | reverse complement strand
TTTTTTTAATCCATCATGGAATGATGGAAACAAATATCTCTTTGATTCCTGATTTGTATAAATATGGATTCTGAATCAGTTTGGCAGTAAATTTTTTTTTCCTTTAATTATTCGTCCTCTTTATCATAAAAAACAATATCAACGATGGTATTGATTGCATCATGTTGGTTTATCAGAAATAATATTTTCTCATTTTACAGATGTTGAATGAGGAACATGTTTTTTTAATTAATGTCATATGTTATTTTTTTAAATTAAATATATAAATAAATAAATATTTATATATTAAATATTATAGATAAATAAAATGCCATTTACATACATACCACCCTATGCTTATGTATTTTATACCATCCAAAATTTTCATATCACATCAAAAATACCAATCTCTTAACTTATATATAAAAAAAAA
>NW_018195655.1:0-412 GCF_001263595.1 Phalaenopsis equestris | reverse complement strand
AATTTTTTTTATTTTAGTAATGATGATACTTATTATTAAGTGAGGTGTATATTTTATTTTTTTCACTGTTCTGAAGTGGATTTTTGCTTCTAAAGTATCAATTGTATTGATATGACAATTCTGTTGCAAGCAGCGTTATTACACAATGGCAGAATTGTCATTTGCCCAGAAACAGCTATGTTACAGCTATTTTCAAGAAGCAATAAACAAACGGTCGGTCAGTTTATCCGTAGAAAGTTTCTACACAGCAGCTTTCCAGGGCAGCTTATTAATAAACTGCAGCTACTCAAAAGAGACCCTTAGAATTGTTTTACTTATCAGCTGATTTAAATTTTAGTTGTTGTTGCCTCTTCCAATTATCTGTATAATTAACTATTAGTCATAGTAATTAAAATTAAATTTGAATTTTTCT
>NW_018195654.1:0-412 GCF_001263595.1 Phalaenopsis equestris | reverse complement strand
AAGCTTCATCCTAATTTAAAGGACTAAAACAAATCCTTAGTCATGAAACCTTCCAAGTCAATTCTTGTAGTTTTTGATGCTTTAAGGCAATTTGAGATTTATTGTTCCCAATCTTAATTGTGAGGCTATTCATATTGATCAATGTAATTTGAATATACTTATGAGTTTAGCTATAAATCATTGAAAATGAGCAATCGTCTTTTAAATATGATGTACACAAACACTTCTTTATTGGAAGCATCATACTCCTCTCAATTAGCTGAACAAATCCATTTCAAAATAATAGAATATTGTCAAATAATTTTTTTGAATACAATTCAAAGGGAATGAATCTCTCCAAATATTTTTATTATTTACGAGATTGATAGATTTTGGTACATCTATCAGCTCTTTTGTACTTTTAGTATAAAAA
>NW_018195653.1:0-412 GCF_001263595.1 Phalaenopsis equestris | reverse complement strand
GATGTAATTAACTATAGGGGTTTGCCCTTATAGGGGACTTAATAACCCCCATAATATAAACCCTATCTAATCCTTATATTAGGTAGGAAATTTTTTCAAACATACATAAAGGGTTCACATATCAAAGCGGATGTTATATGTTTCTTTAGTTTATAGGATTGAGTCTACTATCAAGTAATATGCTTATCTCTCTGAATGGTGTATTTCTTATAGTATTGTACTTGATTTTTCTTAACTATTAAATATATGGGATTTGTTCAGTCTCATACTTTTCAAAACAAACATTATATTCAAAATAAAAATTATATATAAATATATAAATTAATTATATTTTTAAAAGCAAACAACAGATTCTAATTTGACGACCGATACTCCTCCCATCCCAAAAACCCTCCAGTCATAGGTACCTCTC
>NW_018195652.1:0-412 GCF_001263595.1 Phalaenopsis equestris | reverse complement strand
AATAGAACATGACCAAAGAAATTCTGTCCTGAGAGTTTGCTACCACTCTATGCACAGGGCTCTTCAATTTTCCATTGCACATTATCTGAAAGGCCACTAATTTTATTAGAAGACAAACAAAACCAAACCTTGAATTATATTTTTAGATTTCATTAAATTGTCAATGAGTCAGTTGGGGCTATATTTAAGTTTGCAATTTCATTTCATGGGTTGAGTGTTACAATATAAGAATGAGAAAGACTCTGAGAAATATGAGCATTGCTTTCCAATTTTTATTTTTATGTTTTTACATGTTTAACACCTGAGCATTACATGTTACCTTTATACCACCCAATTCTTTTATATTACATCAAACACGCCATTATCTGAATATTGAAAAGCGGCATATGCCATTTCGTGCATAAATAGTGAC
>NW_018195651.1:0-412 GCF_001263595.1 Phalaenopsis equestris | reverse complement strand
TTGATTGCTCTAAAAAGATAGTTAAATTCAGTATCTCTGGTGAGGAAGCATTCAAGTTCGTGGGAGATAGAGTCCAGGCTATGATGATATCCAGTTTGAATGTATGCAAATTGTAAGAAAAAGGGTATCAAAGCTTCTTAGCTCAAGTCATTAATATTGTGGATGAATCAAATAAGTTAGAGGATATACTGGTAGTGAAGAAGTACCCAGATGTGTTATTAGATGATTTGTCAGATTTGCCTCCAAGAAGAGAGGAAATTTTCCTATAGATTTAATACTAGGTGCATAACTAGTTGTGAAAAAACCTTATAAAATGAAAATCAAGGAGCTACAAGAATGGAAGAGTAAGGAATCATCAGGCCAAGCACTTCTCCTTGGGGAGCTCCAACGCTTTTTATTAAGTAGAACGATG
>NW_018195650.1:0-412 GCF_001263595.1 Phalaenopsis equestris | reverse complement strand
AAAATCAGCATCATAGAATTAAGTCCCAGGAGATGACACAGATCTATCTTTTAAACAAGCTTGATTCTTCAATATTGACAAAGAAATATGAAAAGCACTGTTCACCAACTTTGAAGATTGAAATTATATGGTCGTATTGACTCCATCATAACCATATTTTCAATCCTATGATCAACAATCATCAAAGAGCTAAGAGGTTTCTTGAGCATGGAGCCCAAAATAAAGTGAAAATGTTACAAGCAATCTTCAATAAGAGGGAGAGAGCAGGACTTCATAAACTTAGGTGCTCTCCATGAGATCTATAAGATATTATGTGCTTGAAAGTCTTGGAGAAATAGTGCGAGCGATTATTAAGGAGTTGTAGTGTTTTCTGATAAAATTCTATGAGTAGCAGTCAAAAGTATCAAGGATT
>NW_018195649.1:0-412 GCF_001263595.1 Phalaenopsis equestris | reverse complement strand
GGTACAAAACTGATATAAACCTGAAGCGAAAAGGGTCAAAATGGTCTCCTTACTAAGGGTCTGGGTCATTTTAATCCCATAGTCTATCAATTTCGTCTTAGACTCTTTTAAAGGGGGCTAAAATAGTCCTTACTAGGGATAATTTCGGCCCATATTAAAATAGCTAAACTCTGGGACTAAATTGACCCCTTTGTAAATAGTGTCATAGGACCGTATTAGCACGTTACCTAAACTTTAATGTTTTATGATACTTGAAAATGCAAAATGTGTATGCGTTGAGACAAACAAATTGTCTATACGAGTGATTTTACTATTGTCAATTTCTATGCTCTTAGGAATTTCATATTTAGTTTTCCTTATAGATATGTAATGGTGCTCTCTGATTTTTTAATCCTTGTGTAGAATGAGCTGT
>NW_018195648.1:0-412 GCF_001263595.1 Phalaenopsis equestris | reverse complement strand
GACTCGTCAAGAAGCTTGCATTTAATTCGGGCATGTTGGGCTCATCTTTTAAACGAGCCTAGAACAAACAGACCTTTGTTTGATCATGTTATGTTAAATTAATGGATGCACTGCTTGTTTTCCTCATTTGGATCATGATTCTATTTGGAGAAATTCTCATTCAAATGATCCTTGAAAATTAAAAAGTTTTTGATCGGGGAATATATTCAAAAATATTTTTGATTGGAAACATCTTGTGAAAAGAAATTTGACTTTATATGCCTCAGAATGAGAACCTTTGGACAAATACGGCAGCTAAATTTTTATTTGAATAAATATGAGATGAAAATATGTTTGTTATTCTAGCTCTTTTATTGAATAAATCCAAGATTCATCAATTAAGAACATTTATTGTGTTTAATAGATTTAGGAA
>NW_018195647.1:0-412 GCF_001263595.1 Phalaenopsis equestris | reverse complement strand
ATGCAATCAAATCTCTAATATGCAATATATGAGAAAGCAATCAAACAAATATGTCACAAATCTCTAAACAAATCTAATAATTTCAAAATCCGTCAAAGATCAAAAAATTGCTTGAAATATATATTAAGTTGGTAAAAATATATATATATATTCAGTCGGAGAAGAGAAAAGCGAATACCTGCAATACTTCCTCCCATGAAGCATTCTCAGAAAGTCCCAAGATCTGCCGGGCTTCTTGCTCGGTCATGGCTCTTCCCGCCCTGCGGATGTTCTGTATAGTTTCTTGAGCAACTCCAGTTTTATTGGCATCTATGAAGGGATAAAAATGCAAAATGAAGATTAAGATTTGGAAATAGGAAAATGATATAAATTAGGGGCATTTACATGCATGCCATCCAATTCCTACGTATTT
>NW_018195646.1:0-412 GCF_001263595.1 Phalaenopsis equestris | reverse complement strand
AGTGTGCATGGAGACCAATGAAATAGAAGGCTACACAAAAATGTTAATTTATTTATTTTTTATTTTGTACCTTTTTAGGTAAACAATTTTCAAAAATTTTAGAAAGAGAATTGAATACAAAAATATAAAAATATTCCCCCGTCAACTCTCTCACATTTCACTCAAACTCATCATCAACGAGAACTACATAAAGGTTTTAATATGGAAGTTGTATTCTATGAGAAGCATTGGAACGCACTTCTTAACAAAAAGGCAAATGAACAAAATTGAAAATAGACATGTTCTCAGCCAAAAAAAAAAAATATTAAACAATGAAGCATGACAATTATTCAAAATATATTTGGTGAAAGAATATTCGAATATAACAAAGATATTCTCTAATATACTACAAATCATTTAGCAAAAAAAAAAA
>NW_018195645.1:0-412 GCF_001263595.1 Phalaenopsis equestris | reverse complement strand
AATAAGTAGGAGATTTGAAGCAAATTGAAGTGGAAATGGAGCGAAAAGGAGACAAATGGAGCAATGAAACAAACAACAGGTTGGCGCCTTGGCGCTGCTCCATGGAGCCATGGCACTGCAGATGGGCGCTTAGGCGTCGGATAATATCCAACAACCCTAGAAGATAGCACCAGTTATTTTCTTGCCTACTTGAGAAGGTTGCGCCTAGGCGCCACAGACTGGCGCCTAGCGCAAGAACTAACCTGTGCAGTTTCTGCAGCAATCATGCATGAATTTGGGGGTTATGAAGGTGGAGAAGCAGTTCTAATAGAGGGAGGATCATTTGTGAAGCCAAGGAAAGAAGCTAAGTGTGGAGGAAGGTAGAGTTTAAAGTTAAGTTTTGTATTTTTCTGCATTTTCTTAGAGAGAATTG
>NW_018195644.1:0-412 GCF_001263595.1 Phalaenopsis equestris | reverse complement strand
GTAATTTATAGAAAAATTACAAGAGGTATAATACAATTATAAACCTCAATATCCACTCTATAACAACTTCCCAAATATTTCTCATAAGCCGGAAGCAACGGGGGATACCGTGACACGTGCTGGGCGGACAGCTCCTTATTTTGTCGCAGCATCGTAAGCCTGATGGGCACCTCGGTGCACGATAGCTTTATCCAAAATCCACCGCTTGGCGGCACGGCGCAAACTCCATCAAAGAGTAATGGAGTCCACCCTGCCGACAAACCCACTCCAATTAAACCGAGGTCCAGAGTCCAACTCCACACCTTTCCCCACCCACCAAATCGGTTCATCGTCCACTACCGACGCAGAGATAGCCGGAAAGCATACTGATCATGACGAAGAAAGCAGTACTAATCGGATGCAACTATCCGGG
>NW_018195643.1:0-412 GCF_001263595.1 Phalaenopsis equestris | reverse complement strand
AGAGAAAGTCCCTCGTACCAAATAACTAAATAAATTCATACAATGTAAGCTCACCATGTTGCACTAATGGAAGCGCTGGAAGCACACCATAAGTTATTGGAGCATTCTATGTGGCATGAGTGTCGTGTGTCATGACAGGTGTTGGGCAGTTAAATTAGGAAGCCAGTTAATTGGTAGAGCATCTTTCAACACCACACCCAAAATCGAATCAAACAAGCCCACTTAATCTGACAGTGAGAGCCTATTTTTTTCCATTATAACATTTTCTTTTCTCTTGTCCTCTAGGCAGTCCCAACCTTTTGCCCTGACAAATACATACATATCAGATTTTGTGTAAGGACAATAATATGATATTTCAAATTACTTTCAAAACGACACAAAGTATACACGAGAGATAGTCAACCCAAAAAAA
>NW_018195642.1:0-412 GCF_001263595.1 Phalaenopsis equestris | reverse complement strand
TTTTTTTTAATTTCTATTCTATTACACATGGAGTTGAAGTTCTAACTTTGTGCCTAATAAACTAGAAGCATGAAGGCATCTCTATCAAGACAAAATGAAGCAAAGATGTACAAGGACTAATTAAGGCAACAAATAAATCAAATATTAAATAAAGATTATGTGCATGAAGAAAATATTAAGAGAATATGGGTATATTTTATTTGAAAGAACCCAAATGAAGCCTTTAATGCCTCCATGCAATGAGACAAAATGAAGTTTTGCTCATAGCATTAAAGTTAACTATGAAGCCAAAATAAAATAATGAGAAGGAAATTACAACATTCATGCCCCACAATTTCTATGTATTTACATACCTAAGAACAAATTATTTATATTTATATTTATAACACTTTGATGTCATATTCTATACATA
>NW_018195641.1:0-412 GCF_001263595.1 Phalaenopsis equestris | reverse complement strand
TATATATATATATAAACAATTTAATTTTAAATTTCAATTCAAAATTTTAAAATAAATTATAACAAAGATAGTAATTAACTAAACAATTAAATAATAATCCATAAACTACATGATCTAAGAAAATAAATAAATACTTAATTTCATTAAAAAAGATTAAAGTTCACCAATTAAAAATTCAATCCATGAAACATTAATTAAATGATGTTGATAACTATTTAATTCACTGATACTAAATAATTTAAATATTTAATTAATAATAAGTCAACAAAATAATTAACCAATTAAACATTTAATAAACAAAGCACAATAGTAGTACAATAAATTTAATCAATTAATAACAAGAAAAATAAAACTTTAAAATGTTTATTGAAAACTTTAATTAACTCTTAAACTAATCAACTAATTAACTAAA
>NW_018195640.1:0-412 GCF_001263595.1 Phalaenopsis equestris | reverse complement strand
ATATATCATTTACACATAAGAATATATATTTTACGTTTTAAAAGTTAAATAATATTTTTTGATGTGATAAATGTAGCCATAAAATTTCTTTTCCTTGTAGTCTTACAAAGAATAGCATCTGCATGACAAATATATGAGACAAAGTGCAACTTTAAGAAATAAATTTCCCTGAATACGGTATTTAAGGAAGTCAGGAGTATAACCAACAAACACATATTTTTTAGCTCGAGATTCAAGTTTTTCTTGATGATGAATGTGAAAGAAAATAATATACCCAAATATCTTTAGAGAGAGAAGATGAGTGCGGGAAAAAAAATTGAAAAAGATCAAATGGTGTTTCAAAGTTTAAACCTGTTTAATGAGTGTTCTTATTATGAGAAATATAACACTAAGAACAGTTTCACCAAAAAAA
>NW_018195639.1:0-412 GCF_001263595.1 Phalaenopsis equestris | reverse complement strand
CATAAGTAGAAATAAGACAAAGAATTTTGCGAATGTTTTCAATAAAAAAATCATGTTTTTATTTAATTATAGCAAACATGCAAAGCATAACAACAAAGTGTGAAAAGTCAATGAAATTTAGCAAAACAAATGATGCAATGCATATTTGTAAAGCATACAATTTAAAAATACACAAAATAAAATCAAGCTATCTATTTCATTTATGAGTTGTTCTTCGTTAAGGTTTAGAGTGCCACAGATGTAATGTCATATAGGGGCGGAACCAACCACCTTTACAACGTGGGAGGGGATAAGGAAATGAAGGCCAAAGTGATATTAAAGAGGGGCAAAACTGATATTTTAGGAGAAAAAAAGACCAAATTGCCCTCCCTATACAAGTAAAATTTTGAATTGAAAGGGTTGTACATGGGGG
>NW_018195638.1:0-412 GCF_001263595.1 Phalaenopsis equestris | reverse complement strand
TGCTTAAGAATTGAGTGTCATGCATGTAAAGCTTCATAGAAAATATTATCCATGAACTTCTGTGAAAATATTTGTTGAATCACCAAAATGAAATAAATCATGCGCCATTTATGAGTATTAATGTTGAGAGCAATATGAGACAAACAATAACTTAACTCCTGCAGAAATGTTTAAATTATAATTTCATTATTGAGAGCTCTATTGCATGATATCAAGAACACTTAGCTTTGTTTTACGATTTGGGCATGTATAATAATGATATCTAGTTTTCTTTTCTTAACTTATATTTTGATATTGCAAAAAGTACTGTGGCTAAATTTCCTTTGCTGTATTTCAGAATATTGTGGCTTACAACCTATGGATGGGAACCTTTATAGTTTGATAATAAACTTCTCATTACCTGGTATAAAAA
>NW_018195637.1:0-412 GCF_001263595.1 Phalaenopsis equestris | reverse complement strand
AAAAAAATGAGTTCTTTCTCACAAATTTTGGTGCTTAATGAGGCCAGAAGAAATAGTAAACCATAAGAACCGCTCAATAGGATGAATGACGAGCACTCTTAGCAACTTCTTGTGGACATACGCAAAAGAGTTTGCCCCAGGATAGCCTTCAGCCTGTGACAGGGAGAGCTTTGGGAAGCTTGCCTGTAGAGATGCGGGAAGCCTGTAGTTGGGAGAGATTTTTGAAGCCCGCATCACAGACAGCTCTCAGAAGGAAATTATGGTGGTTGTTGGAGGGTTCCAACAAAAGGAGGAAGCTAGGGTTTGTTCCCAAGCTTTGATACCATGTAGATTACTTGGTTCGGAAATTTACTCTCTTTATTATTCAAAAATAGTGTACATATATATAGGGAAACTAATCTCTCCTTATTTA
>NW_018195636.1:0-412 GCF_001263595.1 Phalaenopsis equestris | reverse complement strand
TCGTAGGAAGTCGTAGGAGGTCGTAGGATCACCATGCACGCTTGTCAGTTATTGCTCGGAGTCGTAAGAGGTTGTAGGATCACCGTACACGATTGTAGTTGCTGCCCGGAGCCGTAGAAGGTCGCAGGATCACCGCACACGCTTGCTAATTGCTGTTTGAATTCGTAGAAGATCGTAGAATCATTGTACACACTTGCTAATTGTTGTCTAGAGTTGTAGGAAGCCTTAAGATCACCTGCTTGGAGTTCCTAGCCGCTGTTATTACTTGTTCTGATGCTTACTGTTTTCTTTTTTCTGCAATTTATTTAAATTCCCTTGCAAATTTATTATGTTTTGTGAGCTAAACATACAACAGGGATGGTAGCAGCAGAAACGTCAGGTACGCAGGTACATTTTATTTATTGTTTTTTTT
>NW_018195635.1:0-412 GCF_001263595.1 Phalaenopsis equestris | reverse complement strand
TTTAATTTTTAATTTTTTTATCTCCGTTTAAAAATATGTCCGTGCAGACCAACAACGGAAGGCTCACAGAGGAGGAGAAGCTACGCATCTGCCACACAATAGACCTTACAAAGCTCTCGCATCACCTTCTCATGCAACTCGTCCAAAACTCCTCCTTTCCACTCCGCTTTATATTAAAAGCCATGCTCCACTCCCACCCCCCCACCACCACCACCAAAACCACCACTCTCAGCGACTTGCTCGATCGCGATGCCGCCGCCCGCCAAGCCTCCAACCTCGCCATTCGCATTGAAAGCCTCGAACGCGACGTTGCCGGCCTCCGCCGCCATCTCCGTTTATCCGAAGAGAAACAGCTCGAGACGGAATCCGCCGGTCAAACCATAAGCTTTCGGTTTATTCATGCGGATGCCGG
>NW_018195634.1:0-412 GCF_001263595.1 Phalaenopsis equestris | reverse complement strand
TTAGATTTGCGAGTTTAGCTTGTTTAGGGGTGTGCATTTAATTTATTTGATTTATTAGGATTATAAAATTTTAAAAAAAAATAATTTTTTACATTTAAAAAATTTATTTGGACGGAACAAATCTAAATAATAATTTCGTTCAATTTTTTTTATTTGACTTTGATTAAATTAAAATTACTCGCAATGAATTAAGTATACTATATAATTTGAAAGCAATAAACATATTTGAAATTATATAAATGTGCGTTAAAAATATGCTAGTGCTGATTTGAAAGAGATCTACTTGTACTAAAGGTTTGTCAGACGATTGAAGTTCCGCCAAACGATCTAAGGTCTTTTTGATGATTGAAGGTCTATTAAACAAATGAAAGTATGAAGGGTCATCCAAGTCCGCCAGATATGAGCATCTATG
>NW_018195633.1:0-412 GCF_001263595.1 Phalaenopsis equestris | reverse complement strand
TTTTTTTTTTTTTTCATTTGTATCACCCAAATCTTTCATATCACATGGACAAATATAACAAATTTAACTTTAAAAGGTGAAATACATATGCCTTTCCATGCATAGGTAAAATGGTATATATGTAAATACATAGAAGTTGAGTGGTATGTATGCAATCTTTCCAAGGAAAAATGAAAAAAAGAACTTCCATATTAAATTTGTAAGCTCCATAATTCCAAAACAACATTAATCTAGTTAGGATAGTACTTAATAGGTATCATAATACTCACTTTAGGCAACTCTTCTATGATATTATAGAGTTATCTGCTTTATAGAAATATATTACATCATGATAATATGGGGGCGGCCATTCAGGCAATTCTCTAGAAATATTTAGTTATCATGTTATTTATAAACAGAAATCAACCACAAA
>NW_018195632.1:0-412 GCF_001263595.1 Phalaenopsis equestris | reverse complement strand
TGTATTTCATTATTTCTAAGGTCTGATGCATGCAAATTACAAACATGCATTCATATTTAAAAATACGAACAATATTTAAATGAATGTGACAGTTGCATCCATAAAGAGAATCCATCACATGCTCAAACCACCTACCTCAACATTCATAGCAATCAGCCTTACATAGTGTTGAAACTAAACGCAGAAGTCTGTCTAGATGCCAATTATTTCAACTGCTAAAAAAAAGACCAAATGAACTCCTCGGGCAATATCCTAAACCCTAAACAAGCTACATTTAATGCCAAAAATTTAGAAAAATCTCCCTAACTCCTCTAAGAATGATTAATGTGTTGACTTTTTACTGCGCTGCAAATATAAAGGTAAAGATTTATTGTTTCAATGCCAATAAAGCGAAAGACTGGTTTAATTCAGT
>NW_018195631.1:0-412 GCF_001263595.1 Phalaenopsis equestris | reverse complement strand
TGTACTATCATCCATACTACTTTTGTATCTGTTCGTGTGAGGCCTGCCGGATCGTAGTCTGTAATTTGGTGGTAACAACTTAACAAATCCGCACTCATCATCATAATTTTGCCATCCGGTGTGATCCAGAATGACATGAAATTCACCACTACAGGTCAGCTTCTAGAGTTGTAATATGTAATATTTTGAGACGTGCTAAATGATTAACCTTCTCTGTCCTAGTCCTACAATCGTGTGTAGGCAAGACATATGGCATATTTCTGAGCGATTACAACTGCATTTGGATAATCTTTCATTGATAAGGTCCACTCTATAGACCTGCAGTCCTGTCTAATACTTGTGCATCACGAGCATTCATTCGAGTGGGCTCCGGAAAATGTCTAGCCTCATGTTCATACCTATGTAATAAACT
>NW_018195630.1:0-412 GCF_001263595.1 Phalaenopsis equestris | reverse complement strand
AAAAAATCACGTTTGAAATCACTATCAAAGATTACAATACGAAGAATAATCATATTATTCAAATAAATAAATTATTTACAAATATTGTTAGAAAGTTCTATAATTTTTAGAACTAACTGGGAACTTCATGAGTTCTTGCGTGAGAGAAAGATTTGTATTTGAAAGCCTACCAAGATCAGAGGTTTAAGGGACATGAGAAGATTTAATCATGGGTAAGTCTAGGATATAGCGACTTAGAACTTAGAGAGTTCCATGTTACAATGAGTTCTTGTTGAGTTCAAATCGATTCATACTCAATAAATTATTTAATTTGATTTGAATTCTCATGATAATTTGTTTAATCTAAATTTGATGTATATGTATATACATGGTAGACAATTGATTTAAAGATATAAGTGGTTCATCTTTGATC
>NW_018195629.1:0-412 GCF_001263595.1 Phalaenopsis equestris | reverse complement strand
AGTTTCCAAAGAAACTATTTTGATGAATGCTCGAAGCTCATGAAACAATCAAAATCAACTTCATTTATAACACACCTCATTCGCTCTACCCCTTCCCCCTCTACACGCGATTGAGTTCCTCGCTATTGTCTACTACAACTTGCCTGCAGTAGCTAGGCTCCTTGTTGCGGCCTCGTCGACATTGCTTTGGGTCCAACACTTTGTTGCCTCACTCATGTGTTCTTCTATCTGGAATGAGCCTCCTGCACTCCGTCATATCTCACAGGCCAACTCCTTGGCATTGCTTCCTCTAATTGTGCCTCTCTTATTGGTGGTTCTTAGGCTACGTCTAGTCTCCTTGATTGACAACTTTGATTTTGTATTTCCTCAAGGTATTCTTTTAGATATCATCTGCCTAGTGTATTTTAGCCCA
>NW_018195628.1:0-412 GCF_001263595.1 Phalaenopsis equestris | reverse complement strand
TAGTAAGTTGAGGGCGGAAGATCCCAATAATCAGGTAATTCAGGAGGATGGAAGCGAAGATATAGTCTCTAAACTCCTTTCAAAAAGTCTTTGGTTAGATTCTAAACTTGGGCAACCATGTATGAGCATGGAAGCTTCAGCGACTCATCATAGATCCTGTGAGTTTATTTGAGGTCTGACAGATTTATTCTAAGTTATTGTGGTGAGTTCCTCATAAGTTTGGCTAGCTAGGTTGAGTTAATGGCGGTCTTGGTTAACTTTAGTACTCATGTTAAGCTGGGTGAGTTCCTCCAAGCCTTACATAATGGTAAAAAATTTCTTATGAAAAACAAATATATGGTTAAGGATCTTACGGTATGGTAAATCAGGTTTCCATGTCTGCATTCTTTATTGAGAACTCTCCGTATTCCAA
>NW_018195627.1:0-412 GCF_001263595.1 Phalaenopsis equestris | reverse complement strand
ACATTTTGGTGAATCACCAACAATTTGTTCATTTATCCTTTAATATTAATGGCCACAGGGGCTTCACAACCTTAGTTTATGCAGGTTGTACTAAGGAAGATAGAAAGGATCTATGGCATTATCTTCATCACATCAGTCAGCAAATGTCCTCTCCCTGGTTGGTGGGGGTGACTTCAACTATATTGCCTCTTTTGCAGAAAGATCTGGTGGCAGACCACCCAATCTAACTTAAATATCCACCTTTTGTGACAACATCAGCAGTGTTTGGCTTTTTGACCTAGGCTTTAAGAGTCCTGGTTTCACTTGGATAAGGGGTCCTCTGTGGGAAAGACTTGACAAATTTCTGGTAAATGACTGTTGGCTATCCCAATTTATGCTCACTTTTGTCACTCACCTAAGCCTTGCTGGCTCT
>NW_018195626.1:0-412 GCF_001263595.1 Phalaenopsis equestris | reverse complement strand
CATGGGGTTTAGCCTAGTTGAAATAATTCACTATGAATGGTAAATACACAGGTCCACTCATCTATTGTATTAGAGAAGATAGAGTTACAATGTTGATCACTGGGAATGCAAAATAATAGTTCATTGATAGTAACCATTGTTTGGCCGCAATGAATATAATTCTCAGTGATAGCAGACTGCAATAGCATAGTTGATTGCTATGGAGGATGTAACCCACCATGATTTTTGTACATGGTTTTTGTAGCACTAAAATGTCATATAGGTCGTAGTTGAAAGTCATGGTAGAAGTTGGTTGTGTGGGTCGTGGATGATTGCTTCAAAAGTGTTGATTGATCACAGTGGTCATAGTAGAAAGTTACAGATCTTGTGAGCCACGTAGGCCATGGTTGGTCACGTAGGCTAAAGTGGTGAG
>NW_018195625.1:0-412 GCF_001263595.1 Phalaenopsis equestris | reverse complement strand
CTCTAATAGAATCATTTCTCAGTCTATTATTCTAATTCTATCACATTATTATCTTATATTTATGTTTGTGCCCCTCAACATTGTTCTTAGAGAGACTTTTTGTTGTATGAGATTTGGATTCATGTTGCATAACATAATATTTATGTTCATCTTATAGCCAAATAAATTTTGATATCATAAATGTTAATTCGCAAAAGAATAAATAAAAATTTATGATACTAGCAATTTTAAAATGAACACCTACAAACACAAATTTACAGCACTTATGACAAAAATAAATTCATAAAGGCAACGTAATAGGAACAAACTCGTCGATAACAAAATTAGAACCCATCCCAAAAGGTACCTCTTCTATTAGGAATTCATATAGACTGTGTAACTCAAAAGCTTCCAATGAGATAAATTACTTCTA
>NW_018195624.1:0-412 GCF_001263595.1 Phalaenopsis equestris | reverse complement strand
GAATTTTTAACAGCATAGCTAAGGACATAAATCTTGAACTTAAAAATAAAGGATGCACTTATACTATCATGAGAGTAATGAAGTTAATCTAGGTTTGGGTTAGGTGATGATGAGGGGATTTATAACTTCAAATTACACGGTAGCTAGAAAAGCTTGACATTTGGTTCTGTAATCTTACAGAAAAAAAGAACAACTAATTAGACCCACTCAGTTGCTTGCTGTAATATTTTAAATGATTACAAGATACGCGATCATACTTTTGAATTTGAAGAATTGCATGATACAACTTAGCCATTGCCGACTAAATAACAAAATCATATGAGTGTTAATTTGGTTAACATGCTAAAACCGACGGCTGAACTTGCGGCCTATGTTTGTGTCACAAAAAATAATATATTTTCCGACGGTGTGG
>NW_018195623.1:0-412 GCF_001263595.1 Phalaenopsis equestris | reverse complement strand
TTGAGACTTTATATCTTATACTAACACAAATATATGGTGTGGTTCTCTGACTAGACAATATCATGTATCATTTTATTTTCATGTAGGAAAATCTCATTTTAATGTACAACATATATTTTTTTAGGCACTAACATGTGGCGATATCACACTCACTATAAAACATAATGCATTTTTATCTCATCTAAAATGTGGATCTAATTGGTATGAAAAGCATAATCTAGAACAATTTTAGCAAGTAGAGCAAATCTTCCTTTCTTCTTCAAGGAAATGACCGAAATCAACAAAGGATTGCTAGGGAGAGATAGAGAAAGATTAGGTTTGAGTATGATTGATATTTATAGTATAAAAAATGAGCTTCAAAATTAAAATCCCTCACCAAAAGAAAAATTAACCACTAATGAAGATCCAAGGA
>NW_018195622.1:0-412 GCF_001263595.1 Phalaenopsis equestris | reverse complement strand
GGCTCCTAAAGAGTTCTCAGTAAAGCTTAAGAATTATTTTGTGGCTTCTATAGATTATCAAGTTGCATAACGACGACCCATTTAAATTCTCTATAGGAAGTGATTGCTCTGATTAGGAAATTATGTTTCCAGCGAAGGGTTGGATATTTTAGTGGCATGAGGAACAACCAACAATTAATAATTTCCTTAATTTTTAATAAACATGTACATGTCTTGAATGAAGCTACATGATGAACAAGATCTAATCTTCCTTTAAAAGATTTTATATGCAAATTCTTTAACTTTTATGGCGCTTTTGCTTCTTCTTTTTTTTTTTGGAAAGTATTCCTTAATAACTCTTTCTTTTTTCTACATTCCCTCATTCTCTTCTCTCTATGGTCTGAAGGAGATGAAACTTCAATGTATGAAAAAT
>NW_018195621.1:0-412 GCF_001263595.1 Phalaenopsis equestris | reverse complement strand
TATATATATATATATATATAATCACAACAAATACATGCTCAAAGGAAATAACTTCTTCCATGATTTTCTAAACTTAAACCGTCTCCCTCTTGCTGCAACTGGCTCAGAATCATTAATCTCCAGAGCCACAGTTTCCTCCACCATAGCTTTATCTTCAGACTCCGTTTGGTCCCAAAACCGAGCTTTCCTTCTCTTCTTTCTGATACTATAAAGAACATCCTCTCTGTTACAAATTCCCCAAACTGTTACTTTTTGCTGATAATAATCTACATGAACCGAATGTATTCCTGCATGATTCATGCAATAATTATTATTTATTGTCATATTTGAAAAATAGTAACTAAAAATTTCTAATTTAGGCATATTTATGTAATAAGTTACAATATTTTACAGCAACTTAATTCATAAACAT
>NW_018195620.1:0-412 GCF_001263595.1 Phalaenopsis equestris | reverse complement strand
AAAAAAATTAGGACTTATATTGCACGACATAAAATCATGCAAAAGCTTAAAAGGGTGTGAGGATTTACATCATAATAAACGTCCAACCTCAGAATCCTAGAAACTTATGTCAGACTCGTTAATCAACATCATCTGAGATAACGTCGATGGTTTAGTTGAGGTTCATCATTCGCTTCATGTTTCGTCTTATTTGGATATCTCACATGTTGATAGTTGACTATCCATAACACCACCAAACTCTATAAAGAAAATGACTCAAGAAAAGAAGAAAACAATGTCTTGAAAGGCCTAACCTAGGTTCATATTATTTACTTATAATAGCACTACAAAACATATTTAGGTTAGTGGGTATGTAAAAAGCTTATTATGAAAGAAGAGACTATTGAAAACTAATTAAATTTTATTTTATGCA
>NW_018195619.1:0-412 GCF_001263595.1 Phalaenopsis equestris | reverse complement strand
CTAGAGGGTCTAGAGAAATTTTGGCTGAGTTTGGTTAGGGCTTTGACACTCTCCTCTATTTGGTTGTGAAAGGTCTCCCATTTATAGAGGAGGCTCTAGTGGCCAACAAGGCATGCCATGGTGGGAAGGCGAGCGCTTAGGTGGAGGGAAGAAGAGCTCTAGTTGCCAATTGGGTTGAGCTAGCTTAGAGGGATTTAATTTTGGGTTTTCCCCAATTGGGGCTTCTTGATTTTGCCATTTTCTAGCAACTGTGTTGGCTGATTGACCAAGGTCAAGTCACCTCCAAGTTTAGGGAAATCAGGGAGGTTGAGTGGTCAAGCTAATTTGGTCCCAAGGTGGCTCCTCAGTGAAAGACCAAGGTGGAAATGGGGTTTCGGTAAGTTGGCTAGGTTTGGGTTCAACCCCTTGGTCC
>NW_018195618.1:0-412 GCF_001263595.1 Phalaenopsis equestris | reverse complement strand
TGGTAGACACCGGAACATTTGACTTAATGGGTGTCAGGGCAGTAACTATCTTCTCCTTCTTGTAAGAAGGGAAGTTCTAAAAGCAGTTCAAACCAAATTCAGTGGATGACTCCTGGACATTCGGGGTGGTAACTTTCATGTTGACAAACGGGGCATTATCGAGCATGACCTCAAACTCATCGAATCTAGATCCAAACTTGAGCATTGGAGCAATGTCACGGGGTTCGCGACCGGTAGGTAGGTTGCAAGAAAGGTAAGAAATGGGAACATCGTCATAATAGCTTCAAAAAGAAAATTTTGAGGGTAAGTATTGGCCAATTCCTAGTAATTGTAGTTCGAGCACATAAATTTACAAAGGTGATTCTGCGAACTAGGCACATCCTTTATTTATTTCATTTCCAGTTTTTTTTTT
>NW_018195617.1:0-412 GCF_001263595.1 Phalaenopsis equestris | reverse complement strand
TAGGGTTGTTAATTTGGAGCTATCCTAGCGTGTAAGGATAAGAATTTATAGTTGGCCATTTTTAATGTTTTAGGAGTTTTGTACAAGTGATTTTGTTTTCACCTAATTTTTTCAGTTATGGTGATAAATAAAAGTTGTCTAGGTTTTATTTGTTTATTTTTTTATTCTAAGTGCATTTTTGGTCAAATTAACAATCACAATGTTTTTATTATCATCCATAACTCCCCTAAGATTTTGATCCTGCTCTAGATTGTATATTCTTAATGAATAAAATTAAATCTCATAATTTAAAATTTTCATATTTAAGATTTATTTGTATGAGTAATAGAAATATATTTTTCATGTAAAAGAAAGATTTTTCTTAAAATAGTTTTATCGTTAAAAAAAATAATAGGGATACAAATTCATTTTT
>NW_018195616.1:0-412 GCF_001263595.1 Phalaenopsis equestris | reverse complement strand
GACACATGTAACTTGAACGACTCATGAAGACCAACTTGTTAGAAAATGAAGTCTTCTTGGACTTGTAATGGATGTATTATGTGGACAGTCAATTGAACCCAATCCGTCAAGCTCATTTTCTTCAAGTTATTTGGTGAAACACTTCCATCAAATCGATAAGTGAGTCCGTATTAAGTTCGGTTAAGCATTGCGATGTCAAGTCAAATTTAAAAATTTCGTCTCATTTGTCATTTACTTGGGCGGATAAACATCAAAGGCATGCAAAATTGATTTTAAGCAAAAAATTTTTTGATTAATTTTTCTAATCTTGAATTGAGTACCAATTAATTTAACTAGGGGTGTAAATGAGCCAAGCTGGTTCGAGCTCGGTTCATTAACCCCTACCATTAAGGATTTTCCATCCATGATTAAC
>NW_018195615.1:0-412 GCF_001263595.1 Phalaenopsis equestris | reverse complement strand
ACCTTGCTGTGCCACCACATTTTTCCTGCTATAGTATTTTAACACTAAAATACCAACAATATCATCAAAATATTTTCAAATCTGACCCATCTACACTTATCTCGTCCGGATCTAATAACTTTTCATTACATAGTGTCAAAACCAATCTTTTTTTTAGAAGGGGACAATCTGCCCCGCTTCCCTCGGACCCAACGTGGGAGGGGCTAGGACAACGAAAGATAAAAACGATATTTCAGGAGATGTAAAAGACCAAATTATCCTCCCATATATGTAAAAATCTGAATTTGATGGGTGCAACCTGACATAATTGTTCTCTATAGGTAAATTTACATGCACATCACAAAATTCTTACGTATTTACATATCTAACACTCAAATTTTGGTTTCTTACACCATTACACGTTGGTGTCATA
>NW_018195614.1:0-412 GCF_001263595.1 Phalaenopsis equestris | reverse complement strand
AGAAAAATGGAACGATTTGAATTTGAGCCAATCTGATCAAAACAAGGCAGGTAAGCATAGAGGCTAACCACCACAAGAAAACAGTTCGAAAGTAACAATCTACCTTATAGAAGATCCAACAAGAGAAATAACCCGGTTCCGCAATATTAGCACACATCTCAAAGACACCATAAGGCTCATCATTAAGAATACACAATATAATTGAGTCTCATAGTCATCTCACGAGCTTTTCTCATTGAGGAACGAGTTGTCTATTGAGTAACAGTGTGTTAGATCCTCAATTATCTTTTGTGAATATGTCTCTAGAGTTAGAGTCGAGTGAAAGAGAGAAAAATGAGTAGAGCGGTTAAAAAATTTGTTGTAGAGAGAATCCAAAGGAGAGAGCGAGTCCGTCCTCTTTATTTGTATTTTT
>NW_018195613.1:0-412 GCF_001263595.1 Phalaenopsis equestris | reverse complement strand
TTTTTGGCTGGCATTGGCCCCGAAGAGCTACCTTTTTTGGGTTTGTTGTTGCTTAGATTAGTTTTTGTTCCTGACGTGCCTTGGTCAGTCGGTGTAGTTGCTGGGTTGGCTTGTATGAGGATTGCTGCCGGAAGGAAAACTGTGATCTGACCTGCTTTGTTGCCTTTCAAATTTCAGGGCTAAGGTTTGGACATCACTTAGCGAAAAATAGGGTTGTTGTTGAACTGCATTGTTAATTGCGGGTTTCAGGCCTCCGAGGTAGCGGATAATGGTATGCTCCTCTTGTTCGACCAAGTCATACTTTATTTTTAACCGATCGGATTTGGCTGTGAATTCCTCTACAACTCTCTTTACTGTAGGTTATGGAGCTTCATGAACATATCTTCGGGGTAGTGTTGTGGCAGGTATTTCC
>NW_018195612.1:0-412 GCF_001263595.1 Phalaenopsis equestris | reverse complement strand
AGATGAATACTAAAAAAATGATAATTGATCTAAGGAAACACCTGAATCTGTGGCGCATATTCCTCATTACCTATCAAAATCAATTTTTTAACCTCATGCCACAAGAAACCTGATTTTTTTCTAAGTTGTGGAATATAACCCTATATACTCCGCTGATGTTGAAGTTGATTTTTATAGTGCTCGGTTGTTACATCTATTCCAAATGTTCTTTTAATGTTTGTGCAATGCCTTGGAAGATAGCATCTTTAAAACCTCGAGCACTTCTCATATTAGCATCCACATATTCTGATAGAATAATATGAAGTAAACCTGCTATCCATTCTTGCTTTAAGCTAAAAAAAAAAAAGCTTCCTTTTCTTATTAATTTTGGCATAATGAGCTTAATTTGTTGTAGGGACTCCATGTGAAAACA
>NW_018195611.1:0-412 GCF_001263595.1 Phalaenopsis equestris | reverse complement strand
CCTTCATCTTCCTCATTTTAGGAGCCATAGAGTTCAAAAAATTCAAAATAATTCCACATAAATTCACCATAAAGATAAAGTAAACTTCTAGAATCAAAATCATGGCTAAGAAACTTCACACAATGGATTCTTCACTAAATTTATTCAAAATCTCTAATTCTTAGTTTTCCCATAATGTAGAAGAATTACATGGTGAAAATAAAAAAAATTCTAGGTTAAAGTGAAACTCTTAACAAGAGAATATGAAACACAAGAATTTCTAGCCCCAAAATTGCCTCAAATTCGAGCACTTGGAAGTCCTAGTTTGTTATTTTCCCCTATTTGCAAGGTTGAAAAGGACCCAAGCAGGAAAATGGCTGGTACTATTATTTTAATGATCCAGCCAATTGTTGACCTCACTTTTGATTAAGGT
>NW_018195610.1:0-412 GCF_001263595.1 Phalaenopsis equestris | reverse complement strand
TAGGAGAGTGAATTTTTATGCGTCAAAGCTTGATGCCATGCTAAAAGCGTGGCATTATTATATTTCAGCTCGCCGAGTCCCTACAAATCATTTGAGTGAAGTTACAAGAGAGTGAGCCATTCTGAACTACTATATTCAATAGTCAAAGCCGATTGATATTGAATCCTTAATCTATCAGGCTATCACTAGTTCTGTTAGAACTGCCACTACTGCAAGATTGGGATTTGCGTCCTTAATCTTTTCTTTATGTGAGTAGGCTAGTGTAAGATTTGATAGTTGGGAGGAGATTCTATAGCCACTAAAGCCTATAATGAGTGTCAATGTGAAATCTTAGTCAGAGAATTCTATATTTGGCGGGAGAGGAGGATTTTTAAGGTTTCTAGTGCTTCTACATCTCATGCTTCTACTTCAC
>NW_018195609.1:0-412 GCF_001263595.1 Phalaenopsis equestris | reverse complement strand
TGCAACTCTTTACACAATAGTAAATACAAATCACAATACTCATACCCTAGACTTGCATAGAACAAGCCTATGAACTCTCACGTTAATGGAGATCTCTCTCAAGTGTTGCTAATCGAAGAGTTCTTCCTCCTTTTCACAAGCTTATGAACTCTCACAGAGACATTGCATAGATCTCTCTCAGTCTAATCCAAGTGTTGATCCAGAGTTCTTCCTCCTTTTCCTTGGGCGTCTTCCCTTGTTTTCTCTTGTAAGTGCTCTTAAAGAACTCCCAATAACTGCCTTGATTCGCCCAAAAATCGTCTTGATTCTTCCAAAAACTGCCTCGAAGTGATGGCTAAAACTGCAGAAAACCGTGTAAAATTTGGTACTGGCGCCTAAGCGCCACGATATATGGCGCCATAGCCTTGGCCTT
>NW_018195608.1:0-412 GCF_001263595.1 Phalaenopsis equestris | reverse complement strand
TTAACATAGTATTATGCTTCTCTTTTAAAGGCCAAAATAAATTTGGACTAAAGTAGTTTTGCATTTTTTATTATAGTTAGATAATGATATTTACCAAATTCTGAAATAAAATCGCTTAGGATTTACTTGTTAATGTCCACTTAATCAATATCCGGTATTTTATTATGCCTTCAATAGTAGGATTTATTTCTTTTGTGATATACATAAATTTATAAAAAGTAAGATTACATGACCCTTTTTTGTGAAGAAGTGCAATTTGTGCTGCCTTGCTGTTTTCCTCTTGCAAAATACCAAATCTTGTTCGGTAGAAGCACACTAAACCTAAATCCTGCTGAGTTGTTCTAGGTTCTATGGTACATTTTCACGCTTTCTCTATTCTGATGACCTTTTAATGGACACCTGAAGTTGCAAA
>NW_018195607.1:0-412 GCF_001263595.1 Phalaenopsis equestris | reverse complement strand
ATTAGATTCATTCTTATAAGTAATAATATTCTCATTTCTTTTTTGGAATAAAGTATTAGTAATAATAAAATCATATTATAAAGCAAAATCTAAAATGATTCTATCTTTTTCATTAATCACTCCAAGACCGTAGCCACCGTGAATATTTCTTAAACTTCTACCACTCTACCGACTTCAGAAGTATTGGTGTAGATTATCAACATGAATCAATATGTAGAATTTTATTGAAATTTGAACTAAAAATCAAGTATGTTGAAATAACCCTTGTTATGGGTTGAAAAAATCTCTGAAATTGGAGCTAGACTGAATTTTAGAGTCAGAGTTCTAGAAATAATTTTGGAAATGCATATCACGATTGGATGTAATAGGTTTTGGGAACCCATGCTAACGAATGATTTCTTGAAAATAAAAA
>NW_018195606.1:0-411 GCF_001263595.1 Phalaenopsis equestris | reverse complement strand
AATATCTGACCATTACAAAAATCTAAGAAAATAATTGAATCAAGCACAATAAAATCTTAAACAAGCCAATCAAGAAGGCAAAGCAGCCTTGTATTTCCTCATCACATGCAAAAGTGTTTACACAATAATAGAGGTAAGAACTCTGCAGTTATCAACTTTATCCTTTCAAGAGATGTTGGAATAGCCCTCAAAATGCTCTCATTTCAAGCATCCATGAGGTGTAGTATCATCATACTATGTATTCATCTTAAAGCACTTCATCGAATAATGTCAATATATTTTTTAGTTATCATGACATCCACAAATCTATCACATGAGCCATTTTATCTCTAAGGAAATAAATATTTTGCTGCAAATATGGCAACCTTTTATCTTCATTTTCCTACTACAAGAAATTTGATCTATAAATCT
>NW_018195605.1:0-411 GCF_001263595.1 Phalaenopsis equestris | reverse complement strand
TATTCAATAAGCTACAATTGCCCCAAACAGACCCTAAGTCTATACTAACAATATAAAGCGGGCTAAAATGCTCGAGGCGACTTGAATCACTTTTGTTTTTAATTTTATTTTAATTATATTTTGAATTAAATAGAAATTTTAATTTAATTATATTTTGATTTAAATAAAAATTAAGTTATATATTTTGTAAAATAATAATTTGAATATTAAAAAAAAAAGTTGATATATTTCTTAAAATAAAAATAAATATATTACCAACCAATTATGTATTAAAAAGCAAAAGTTAAAAAATAAAAGAAATAAAAGTGATGTCAACCGAGCTCTTACTAAAACAAATTGATTTAGATATGATTTATTCTGTTGCAGTAAGAGTATAAAGTAAATCAAAAATATATATTTTATAAATTTGGC
>NW_018195604.1:0-411 GCF_001263595.1 Phalaenopsis equestris | reverse complement strand
CAACATTATTAAAAGAGACAAACTCTGCAGATAATTTAGTTCTAGAAGATTTTTACATAACTAAAAATTTAGTAGCAAAGCTGGGGCTACCATCTGAAAAGTTATATTACTGCGTCAATTGATATATGTTATATTTTAGAGAAGCTGCACACAAGATGAAATACAGATTTTACGGTGATGATTGGTTCAAACCAAGGGGGAGAAAGAGTAAACATCAAAATAATATTTTCTTACAAACGACTCTTTTATTTTCCTCTCATTCTACAATTCCAACGACTGTTAGCTTCTATGCGCACAACTCCTCACATGATATGTCATAATATTGTATCTATTAGTGTTAATGCAATGACTCATCCCTCAACTGGTGAAGCTTGGAAATGCTTCAACCATAGTTATCCAGATTTTGCAGCA
>NW_018195603.1:0-411 GCF_001263595.1 Phalaenopsis equestris | reverse complement strand
CATCAGAAGTTTTCACGCGGAAAACTCGTAAAGGTAAAAATCACAGGGTCTGGCCCAGCTGAAGAGTTATACTATACAAAAATGATTACAGTTGCAAGCACTTGTCTCACAGGCAGGAAAGGGTTAATAGACTTCCCAAGATACAACATAAATGTACATATAAGTTTGTTGTAGGAATGGGCGATGACTGATAGCAATCGACGGTGGTCAGCGGGTGGTTGAGCTTGAAATTCTTTCTCAAACCTCAAGCTCTTTTTCCTCTATCATGAGAGGGGTGGAGGTCTATTTATTAAGCTTAGGGTGCAATTAATGCCGAAAAATGAACCACTTTGCTCGGACGACTCAAAGTGCTTTACTCGATCAGACGAAGTTTGATGGATATTTGAGTGTCTTAACTATAAAAGAATTGAG
>NW_018195602.1:0-411 GCF_001263595.1 Phalaenopsis equestris | reverse complement strand
CAAAGGTTTTTCTATTATTAATTTCTTAATTGCTCACTTTATTTGTCCTTGTATTATAACATTTGCTTCAATCAATCTTTATTTTTTTTATTTCATAGCAAACAAATTGGCTCGCCAGCTGGTTTGAACTCATAAAATTAAGCTAAAACCCAATTAATTAACTAATAGCAAGCTTGGGATGAGAGTGGCTTAGACTCGACTCAACTCATCTCATTTGCCCCTCTAGCACGAATCCATGACTCTTAACATTAGGGAACAAACAACGAAAGAGGTCATTAAGACTATGGAGCAATTTTCAGTCAGTCTAGCAAATATAATGTAGCTTGGCCCCAAAATCATGAAGTCATGAATCAAGTCATTAAAATATTTTTGAAGAATTTGTATAATCAATTATATCATCTAATGAACTCT
>NW_018195601.1:0-411 GCF_001263595.1 Phalaenopsis equestris | reverse complement strand
TGTATATAGATATCAAAGCTTTGGTTTGAGATACATAAATACATAAGAGTTGTGTGCAATTTATGTGATGCATTTTAAAAAGGTGTATTTACATTCATAGCACATACTTTTTATATATATACATATCTCAAACTTAAACATTCATATGTGCACACATATCAATCAAAATTAGGATTTAACTTAAGTGTCATGTGTGTAAATATGAAAATTTAGGTGTGAGATCATGAATTCATAATAATTATGTGCTAGCTATGCAAATTTCTGATTTAATTTTTGACGTTAGATATGAAAAGCCATAAGAATTGAGTCACACACATATAATAATATGGTATACATAAACAAAATTTTGAATTTTTTCAAAATATTTTACATCAAAATGCAGAAAAGCTAATAGTTTAAATGAAAAAAAAA
>NW_018195600.1:0-411 GCF_001263595.1 Phalaenopsis equestris | reverse complement strand
TTTTTTTTTGTTTTTAGGAAAGATGAGGGTCATGCCCAACTTTATTAAGAAAAAATAAAGAGAAACAACTTGAACACTCAAATTACAAATCACGCAACGAAAGAGAAAACAAACTCGAAAAAAATTACCAAGAAAAAAACAAGGGCAACAAAGAAAAACCAAACTAACAAACAAAGTAACACACAATCAATAACACTAGCAACAAAAATAAAAGACTCTAAGACAACAAACAACAACAACATCAGCAGCAAGACCAACAACATAAATAATAACACTTTATATATCCCGTGCACATTAGAATCTTCTAGGACATGCACCTCAAAATCTATTCAAACTATTGAGATAAAGAGATATTGGCTCCTTGCAAAGGAAACTTCTACACATTCTATAGAAATAATCAGAATGGAAGGT
>NW_018195599.1:0-411 GCF_001263595.1 Phalaenopsis equestris | reverse complement strand
TCTTCCTGAAGTGTCGCATCGCCCGTCAATACATTATCTTCAACATCTATTATTCTTTATGGAGACTCTCTTATTAGATCATCTCAATCTGTAGTGTGTACAATTATATTGTCTTGATCTGCTCTATAATCTTTATCAACTATACTCTGTGTACCAATGTCCGAGACATCTCCCAAATGATGTAGCTCAACAAAATTAGTTATTTTATTTCTTCTCTTTAATTGGTATGTGAACTAAGGTGAACCCACTGTCATCCTCCTTCTCTGAGTTAACTTATCACTTTGAGCAGAGGATTTGTGTGTTCCCTTTGTTTGTGCATCAACTTCCTTATCTGCTTTGGTTTTTTTGCAATCTTTCAACCATAGCAGTTAAGTTATGTAATGACTCCCCAACATAAGACATTTGTTGACT
>NW_018195598.1:0-411 GCF_001263595.1 Phalaenopsis equestris | reverse complement strand
ACTTTTTATCAATTTTGAAATCTAGTATTCCAACCTCCTGATAAACAAACTAAAAAAATTTCTGCCGAGAGATCCAGGCAAGGAGAAATAAACAGGCAATTTGCTAAAAGTGATGGGAAGATGTACGTAAATACGATTTAATTTCTATATATTTGCATATCTAACACCTAATCTTCAATGTTACAATGCATAGCATTTTACTTGTGATTGAAAATGTTTATTTCACTTTGTAAAAGTTAAGATGATACTTTCAATGTGAAATGAGAATTTTGATGGCAACCTAAATAAGCGTTCGCTCTACGGTTTAGATATATATATATACACCCGGCCAGAGGGGACTTACAATTAACAAGCAGATGTCCGATCAACTGAGTATGTATATATAGATATATGTATGTGTGTATGTGTGTA
>NW_018195597.1:0-411 GCF_001263595.1 Phalaenopsis equestris | reverse complement strand
CCCCCCTCTTCTCCTCTTGATGTCTCCTGTAACCTTGCCGACAGCCTTCCCCTTCCCTATTGAAGTTCAGCTACCAGCCATCTCCCTTCAATATTTCAGCCCTCCCACCAGCCTTCTCCTTCCTTTTTCAAGCCTGGTCGGCAGTCGTTTCATTGTTGTAGCCCCACCGCCAGCCACCTCCTTGCCTTGTTACCGCCTCCCCATTCAAACCATCTTATTTCCCCAGCAGCAACCACCGTACAACAGCCTTCCCACCACCCTCGACCTAAGCCTTTGTTTGGTGTTTGTGATGTGTACTTTGTTATTTCATATTTACATGTGACCCTGATTTGATTTCAGCAATAAAAAAATAATTATAATTGTCGTTTGGTTCTTTGATATCATTTGGTATCAGAGCTAGTCTAATCCTAA
>NW_018195596.1:0-411 GCF_001263595.1 Phalaenopsis equestris | reverse complement strand
CTTGGTCACATGAGTCAGAGGGCCATGAAAGAACTTCAGTCCAGAGGCAAACTACCAGAGCTGAAGTCAGTTAATCTCAACATGTGTGAGAGTTGTGTTATGAGGAAGCAGAAAAATGTCAGTTTCTTGAAAAATAGTAAAGCGCTAAAGGCAGGAAAACTGAATCTTGTACACACAAATATGTGGTGACCTTCTCTAGTGACATCTCTTGGAGGCTCTTGTTACTACACGTTCATTGATGGCCACATCATGAATGCATGTGTTTATTTTTTGAAGCATAAATCAAATGTATTTAATGTGTTCGAGACTTAGAAAACCATGGTTGAGACAGAGACAAACTTAAAACTGAAATTTTTGAGGCCTGATAATGATCGTGAGTATATTGATGGTGGGTTCAAGAAGTATTGTGCA
>NW_018195595.1:0-411 GCF_001263595.1 Phalaenopsis equestris | reverse complement strand
GTTTGCCAAGTAAAGATGCAATAGCATGAAACACTCGATGATTAATTTGACGCAACCAAAGGTTAGAAGAAGAAATCCATACAGAAACTATTAGAGATTCCTCTTTAATATCAGAAAAAGACATTCATTTAAGCAACAACATTTCACAATTAGAAATATATTAAAAACGATGAGAAAATACTCTACTATACTTCATGTCATTTTTAAGCATAATAGAAATATGCTTATAGCATCATGTAGGCCTATGTAAAATGAACCAAACAATTTAAGATTCCCAAAAGAAACTTTGAGTAACAGCCATTGAAGGACATTTAAAGAAAAATTTGCCAACCAAAGTAAATTCATAGGAATCATCCAACACATCAAGGAAATCATCAGAAATAAGGATGGTTGGAATCCCTATAAATATTT
>NW_018195594.1:0-411 GCF_001263595.1 Phalaenopsis equestris | reverse complement strand
TTAAAATGATTTTACATTTCAAGCATTTTCACATCCAATTTGTTGGTATATCATTCTTCAGAAGCATCGATGGTTCGCTTTATAGGAACTCAACCCAAGTCTGTGGATCATCACTTTAGTTCTTTCCATATTTTTTAATCTCTTTTAACTGATCTCATTTGTTTTTAAATTGCATTCTATCATAATTTCTTCTTGTGCTTTCCTTCAACTTTATTATTATGTTCTGCCAACCTTGTTAAAATAGGTGGTTGACCTATTTCCTAATTCGACCTTTTTGACAAAGTTGTCATAAAATATTAATGACATCTCTTTATCCGAGGTAGCAGACGAACTGATTTCTTTTGCCTTGCCCATTACGACAACTAGCATGCAAAGAACTGAATAATATAAATTCATTGGAGATAAAAAAAA
>NW_018195593.1:0-411 GCF_001263595.1 Phalaenopsis equestris | reverse complement strand
TTTTTTTTTTAATCCACCTTTTCCCTTCCATTATGTCTCTCCAGGACTATATATCCACATGGCTTATTATACCCTTTCCAATATTCTTTCAACAACTTCTAGCTTGTAGGACCAGTAGATGCCAACATTACCTTCTCCCTTAAAGCTGAATCTGGCTATTGCAGCTTATCATGAATCTGATAGCTAAAAGAATAGTTATGTTTGCTAAAAGTATGACATGATTACTAGCATGGTGATTTGGATATTAGAATTCTAGATGTGAGAATTACATAGCTGAATCTGGTTACTAAATTTTTAAATATGATCTGTGAAATTCTTGGTGATCTGGTTATTATAATATAATTATTGGTTTTTAAAATGTAGATAAAAATACTGTAACTGGTTACCCAAAATCTGAGTTTGATCAATAGC
>NW_018195592.1:0-411 GCF_001263595.1 Phalaenopsis equestris | reverse complement strand
TTTACGACTTAATGCATCGACAACTATATTTGCTCGGCCAGAAAATTACTGTATATTCAGATCATAATCTTTGATCCGCTCTAACCATATTCACCACCTCAAATTCATTTTTTTTGTGTGTGAAAATGTACTTTAAACTCTAATGATCAATGAAGGTTTCACATTTCATGCCATTCAAATAATTTTGCCAAAACCTTGAGTGCAAACGCTTCAACAACTAACTCCAGATCATGCTCAAATTATTCCTCTCTTGTGGCTTCAATTGTCTATATGCATGGACCATCATCCTTTTATTTTGCATTAAAATGCAACAAGCCTTGCAAAGATGCGTCATTTTAAATTTGAAATCCTTTTCTACCTGATGATAGCTCACTGGAGCAGTAGTCAAATATTTCAACTCTTAAAAATTGT
>NW_018195591.1:0-411 GCF_001263595.1 Phalaenopsis equestris | reverse complement strand
TTTTCACTTATGGATATTTTTTGGTTGGAGAATGAAGATAAAATTAGATTATCCTTTCTGTGTGGATCTGTTTAAGGCATTCACCCTAAAACATAGAAGAAAAAAATTTTTCTTTGATTTTCGTCAAATGTTTCTAGCCCATGATCACTTATTCTGAAGGAATAGACATAATTTCTTTAAAAATAGAGTTGAAAAATCAACCCCTCTACTGAGGATAATTGGGGAGGATTTATGACAGCTAATTAATGAAATACCAAAGATCACTGAGAGACCATAACTAACTTCAAATATTCTTTTTAATTTTGGTGTACACATAATTGGAAGAAGCGAAGAATTTTCTAAGATCTTTCATACTTAAGGACCAATCTAGACATAATATTGGTGTCATGCATATTAAAATTTTTTTTTTTT
>NW_018195590.1:0-411 GCF_001263595.1 Phalaenopsis equestris | reverse complement strand
TGTATTGTAGCATGTCTCCCATGTGCAGACTTAATTGTAGTATGTCGTGAATAAATTTTCATAAACTAACAAAAAATTATTAGACAAGGATACTATGCTATGTTTTATTCATAAATATTTAGTAAATTGCGCTAGCAAAATATTAGACACTAATAACCAAACAATATAAAATTTAAATTAAATCATTTATACATGTTATATAACCATCAACCGTTACAAAAATATCATGCTAAGAGTTTATCACAATGTGAAATATATATGATTTTATTGATATCTTTCACACCTAATTCTAACATTCCCATGAATAATGCAAACAATAGTCATGCTTTCATCATATATGCCCAAATCATAAAGTTCTCCAGTCAAACGACATTATACATTTGATATAAGCTCAAATAAAACTCACTGATG
>NW_018195589.1:0-411 GCF_001263595.1 Phalaenopsis equestris | reverse complement strand
TGTATTGTAGCATGTCTCCCATGTGCAGACTTAATCCAAGTATGCTGTGAATAAATTTTCATAAATTAACAAAAAATTGTTAGACAGGGCTACTATGCTATGTTTTATTCATAAATGTTTAGTAAATTGCGCTAGCAAAGTATTAGACACTAATAACCAAACAATATAAAATTCAAATTAAATCATTTATACATGTTATATAACTATCAACCGTTACAAAAATATCATGCTAAGTGTTTATCACAATGTGAAATATATATTATTTTATTGATATCTTTCACACCTAATCCTAACATTCCCATGAATAATGCAAACAATAGTCATATTTTCATCATATATGCCCAATTGATAAACTTCTCCACTCAAACCATATTGAACATTTGATATAAGCTCAAATAAAACTCACTGATG
>NW_018195588.1:0-411 GCF_001263595.1 Phalaenopsis equestris | reverse complement strand
CAATCTTCTTAGCTCGTGCATCTAACAGTTCAAAGAACTTTGATGCAAAATTTGAATATTTAAAAAACACATTTTGAATATTCAAATGAATCTACTGACTCCAAAAATACAGTGCCAAATGGTGAATTAACCAAAATGTTAGTTATAGAACATTCTCTACGATCAATTCACCCATTAGACATAAGAGTGAATTCCTTCTCTCACAAAAATTTCTTGTGGTCTTCCACATTCTTCATAGTTGCTTGCAATTATTTTTCAAGCAGAGGGAGCTTAGTTCATGATAGACATTGGTCGAGGCTCATACTCAACAATTGTCTCCACCATATGATCAAAACTCATCAACTTCACTGCATTTGAATAGATTCCTGTTTGATAGAATCATATGACTATATTACATAGTTATATCTCTAA
>NW_018195587.1:0-411 GCF_001263595.1 Phalaenopsis equestris | reverse complement strand
GGCCTCATGTTCGTGAGCCTCCAACTTCCCTGCTTCAAAGGTAATTTCAGCCTTTCCTTGACCATGGAAAGGCCCTTAACATGTTCTTCCCGAGTAATCATAGAAGAGTCCTTCTCTTTTAACTCTTCGTGCTCTTTAAGAGAGGTCTCATGTTCTCGATTCTCCAACTCCCTCTACCCCAAAGATAGCTTCAGCCTTTCCTCAATCATGATGGCCCTTCGCCTCAATTTGTCTATTCGTGCGGCATCCCTCTCAATTTTCCTTTCGATCCAATTTAAGAAAATCTAGATAAAATGTGAGGCCTCCCATGCAAGAACATGATAGTTATAGATTTCCTAATGCATATCACATCGATTTGTTGTTCTCTAGTACTTTGCAAAGGTGGGAAACCAAAATACGTCCATTAAGGTC